>NC_044496.1:5641271-5656271 GCF_902362185.1 Chanos chanos | reverse complement strand
CTAACTCGGAATAAAACAGGACCAAGTTAGATTGAAGACAGCTACATGTTTAACCTCTGTTTCAGGGCCATTTTTGTTTGTTTTGTTGTGTGTCTGTAATTGTTAAGACGAGTAAAAGCAGGATCAGACTTCAAAGCGGGTAGAGGGGCCAACTGGATGCTGAAAACCACAGTATCTCTTAGTGTCCAGAAACAATGTTTGTCTTAAGCGACTCTGAAGAACTCTGCAAAAAAAAAAAAAAAGAGAGGGTATGCCTAAGGGAGAAAACCAAGGATGCCACTCAAGTCTCAGGGCCAAGGAGAAAGTCGATAAAATATTCCCCCTTTGCTTCCTCAGGCAGAGCTGTGTCGAATGGTGAATGGTAATGGAAATAGGGCAAGTCTGAAAACTTTTCAGATTCACTGGGCTTTTATGATACACTGTACCACTGTAGAGCAACACAAACCAGCACTAACCCAGACAAGATAACCTGTCAGACAGGGGCCAGACAAACTGGCAAATCTGCCAGTTCCGTATGTAAGTGTGCTGTGCATACACAATGTTTTGTGCATGTGTGTGTGTGTGTGTGTGTATGTGTGTGTGTGTGTGTGTGTGTGTGTGCGCGTGCGTGCGTGTGAGAGTGTGTGTGTGTGAGGTTGCCAGTAGCTGGACCTGCAGTGGAAATGTATGACAACTATTTATCTCAGTCCTGACAGGAATGCGTATGGAGAAAACCAGTGCTATTGAGAACAAAGCTTTCTGAAAAAACACATGAAGTTATGACACCATACAGAGCTGTAATTCATGAAATTCTTTTAATTCTTCTCCTGTGTTGTACCCCAAGGGGAAAAAAAACAGCATAAAAATGACATACTTTGTCACACTGAATTTATCACATACTATGTGCAAATCATACTTTTTCCTCACCACACAATGTCAAAGCTCAAGACGCTGATCCTGGATCAGTGCTAAGATGACACTTACATGTAAAACATCATACTGACTGAGTTTTGCACTGTTCGCACTGATATTGGCACAACACTCTAAGTCATTCCCACAGTCCCGCAAAGTGATGTAAACTGATGGACTGTATGTCTGATTCTATGCCAAAACACATCACGGCTCTTCCTCTGCCTCCGATGACTCCGAACCTTTCCTGCTGTCAACAGGCAGCTGAAAGAACAGATTGTTCCAGAATACCGTCTGTGATGTTCAGCGCTGGCACAGTGAACCCCAGTGGAAAGTGTTACTGAGTGGATGTTGGATGTGGGTTTCTCAGGTTGTCCCACTATGGCCCTGTTGATGATGAGGTGGTCACAGTATCAAAGATACAGACACACTGACACACACACACACACACACACACACACACACACACTCACACACTCACTCAGAGTCTGTAAGGGAGATTGTTAGGATGTTTGCTATGGGCTCTTTTCTAAGGAATTGAGTGTTTGGAGCAGGCCATTGGAGCAGCTGTGTATACTGAGTGTGTTTTCTATGAAACCTCTCAGAACTCAATAAATCTCATCTACACACATCATACAGGCAGGATCACGTGACTCATATAGGGGCCTAATATTGTCCTGCCCCACACCTCAGTTCAATTCAGCAGCACCTCATTTCCTCATTGAAATAGCTTTAGTGTAATATTAGTCAAAGTGCAAAAACGAACAGAATAACAAGTCCTTAAAGTAAACATCCCAAGCTGTTAATTTCACACCTTCAGGAGAGGTTTTTGCCGCGCCTGCCATTGCACTCTGTCGCTCCCGTAGATTCTCATTTCACATGTGTCAGGCGCACACATTGCCTCAGCGGAGTCATACTCATTAGAATTTATATTCACTCTCTGATCACAGCCAAGAGGCTGGTTACAGACACACACGCACATGTACACACACACACACGCGTGCGCGCACAGTTTCTTTAAACATTCTGAAAATCCTTTAGATATGTCCTCTGAGGGTTTGGTCTTTGCTTGAGATGTTGTTAGAGGAGATTGTGTGAACAACTCCATATCAGGAGATATACCTGTGGTACAGCAGAACCCAGTGGTAATCAGGGCCTTCAGATTAATGAAAGAATTTACTGTGTTCATGAATAAAACCAAACCACGTGTCATTCCTAAACTTCTTTATTTTAGGCTGAAATAACTCCTCCAATTAGGCACAGAGTGTGTATATGTCTGAATGTGTGTGTGTGTGTGTGTGTCCCATGTGAGTGTGTGTGTGTGTGTGTGTG
The DNA here is from genome assembly GCF_902362185.1 of Chanos chanos. NCBI lineage: Eukaryota > Metazoa > Chordata > Actinopteri > Gonorynchiformes > Chanidae > Chanos > Chanos chanos. The sequence goes on along the minus strand of NC_044496.1, from coordinate 5,654,051 downwards.
TCTGTTCGTGTCCGTGTGTATAAGTGTGTGTCTCCGCGTGGTGTCTGGCCGTCTCTGGGTGTCACCGTGACTTGGTTCTACTTCCGTGGCAACCTTCCTGGAGCATGGCACCGGGGTCTAATCTGTCTGCCTCATTAAAAGAGAGCCAATCAGGGGCAAAGGACGCCTGAGGGAGGAGTCTGAGGAGGTTACGCATCACGGAGCACAGCCTCCCTCCTCCGAGCTCCGAGTACCAAGGATATGAAAAACACAGCGCTGGGTCCCTCCTCTCCACTGGTATTATACAACTCTGGCTGAAGTACACTGCATTAGGCATGGGCAGAGGTACCTCTGGAACAGGGACTACCACTCAGACTGAAAGATTCATTCACCCTGTGGATATCGCTGGTATTTTATGGAAAGAACGAGTCTCTGAGTTCATACAGACCTAAAACTGAACCAAAATTCAACACTTAACCTTGTCCTGACCATGACCTGTTCCTTACTCATTCTTCAACACACACCTGACCTCAGATCAGCATTCTTCAGGAAGTCCCTCAGGAAGTGTGAACCTGGCTAATGAAAGGGATAAATCACACTCTTTAAAGAAAGTAGGTGATATTTTACCCTTTGTCAACAACCCTGTCAACTCAGATTACTCGCTTTGTGCTGGCCTGTGAAAGAATATATTTCATCTTGTGACTCTTCCGTATGACCTTGGCTTTTAGAGGACAGTAGCGATCAATATTAAATGCCATCTAAAGCATCATTATACCAAACTGGACATGTTGATACACACCCACAAACGTGCATACGCAAACACATATGCAAACACATATGCAAACACACACGCGCACACACACACACACACGCAAAGTGTTTAATTGTAGATTTGAAATCAAACTTTCGTAAGGTTAAGCCGTGAGATTAGCGCCGTAAATGCTGTAAACTGACACTGGCAGGACAGCGGAAAGTCTGATTACAGAGAGACAGAAAATCAAGCCACAAAGCTACGCTTAACACTCCTGAACAACACTGCTCAACTCACCGAGCCAATGTGTGAGGGCAGTTCCAAGCTAATGAGAAGCACAAAAGAGAAGAGAAAGTCTTTGAAAATCAGAGGCCCTCCAGAAACGAAATCACAGACACACACACACATTATGATGCAACGGAAATAAAAGAGGCTAAAGCACAAGGCTTAAACCTGAGTCTAATTTGCCGGGGCATCTGGAGATGTTTTCGCTGTCCTCGGGCCTCAGTTCAATGTTTGCACTTAAATGTGAAAAATACCAATTTAAACTTTCTTGCAAAGGTCACTGTGTTCTCAACCTTAATTAATTTTGCCCCTTATTCAGAACACAAGGCCTCAGAACCTCTTAAGCGTGTGTGTAGGCCTATGAATTTTTTTTTTTTTTGCCATGATATGAATATATTTTTCAGATGCCATTTGCAGGGTAATTCCATTAGTAATAGCTCAGGTCAGAGTCATGGAGTGCATGATTATTACTGTCTCAGTAATGTTTTAATCGGTTAAAAAGTTGCGTTGACCTCTGGACAGCCACTCTCATCAGTCCGGTCCGGTCCAGACGTGTTACAGCACTCTCCACCAAACAGGACTGATGTAATACCATATACTTTTTGGCGTGGTAATAACTGTCGGCTCAAATCCCCAACGCAACCAAAGGCTTTCTCATCTCTGTTGGATCTAATCCTTGATCTGCATCTCTCCAGACTTTTGCCCAAAAATCTTTTGATGACGACGATGGCGTTGGACGGAGGGAACTCTTCAAGGAATCTCTGAGTTTATCTTTTCATCCTTCACGCGTCTGTCTATTCTAAATTTGTTATCGAGTAAATTCACATTTCCTCCTAATTCTCTGTGGAGTTCGGATGATGAAAATAGCAACATCCATACCACGTAACTGTCCATGATGAATCATTAGCTCTGCGATTCAGTCTGTGCATGTGGTGTGTTCGAATCTCCACCAACTTCCTGCCTGTAACTAATTACAAGCAACTGCACTTTAGGTTAATGCAAACTAACGGCACTGCTGCTGACGGAATATCACCCCCTCTGCTGTTCTAAAATATGAAGACAAACTTCAGTCGGTGTCAGTCGAATATATTCCTCTTATAAAAGTGTCGTTCATGATAACTGCAGCGCAGTTAATATCTAAGATGATTTGTTATAAACGCAAGTGGGTTCACATCTGTTTCATAGAAACACTTCAATGAGATTTGCTGTTAATGGAAGACCTTCAAGAAACGGTTCAGTGTCTTATCACGCAGAGATTTAATGCATTCATAAGTTATTTTAACCGAAACAACGTTAGGGTCTATGAACTATGAATCATTCTGAAACACAAAATATATTGAATTGTTATTCAAGTGGTTTTGAAATCTCAACAAAACTTAAAGGTTGGCATTTTAAACTGTTAGACTGGCAGGCAAGATGAAATTTACATGCAAATGGTAAAGTCATGAATACATAAAAGATTAACTGAAGAGATGACGCATACATTTACCATGAAAGCCACAGGAGAAAGGGGAATTCTTTCCATTCTAAGTAGTCTAAAGTGCCTTAAATGTGTTCCATTTCAGGAGCATCTGCACTTCCATCCTCTGACACAGGCACAGCTGTACACATCACAGTAAATCTGCTCAGGTCTGAACAAATAATCTGCTTAAAGGTGCGACTTAAAGTCACTCATTTCCACTGCGGTAAAAACGAGTGAAGAAATGAGAGTGGAGATATATTTGTGTGTGTGTGTGTGTGTGTGAGAGAGAGAGAGAGAGAGAGAGAGGAAGAGTAAGAGGGAGAGAGAGAGAGAGACCATGAACACAGTAAAAGCAGAGAGACGGAACTGTGGCCTCCAGGGAGACAGGAGACAGCAGGAGAGTCATTTGTGTCTGAAGTGCTTGTGTGTTTAGAAAAGTGACAGTAAACTAGCTTACCATCTGGGCTTTTCCACCTTGGACAAAAAGTCAGACAGACAGACAGACAGACAGACACACACACACACACACACACACAGAATCTCATTAACTACCACAGATGCCTTGCTTTATCAGAAAATCTTCTCACTAATAAACCAAAAGAGCCCCTTGTTCTTTGAGGTCAGTTTCATGAAAATTGTTATTGATCAACACTAATTATGTATGGACAAAAGTCTTATATTTCCAGCAAGAAAATTAATTAGCTTCCAAATGGGGATGGGTGGAGGTGGGGGGGTGGTGGCATTTTATTCATGTGTAAACTTAAAATGCTGTGAGAACAACGCACACTGACTCTAACAATCTCTGGAATCTATGAAATTCAAACCTTGTGAGTGTGCAAGCAGTGTAACTATGGTAACCAGTTGACTTTCTTTCAACAAAATTAAACTGTGATCATCAAGTCTACCAGGACATGGACGTAAGTACATTTAATAAAGAAAAAAAAAACAAAACCAAAAACACAAACAAAAACAAAACAAAACAAACAGGATTGACAGGAGCAGCACTGAGACCGACAGAAGATGATCAAACACATTCAACTAAAACTCATCTGTATGTTCATCTAAAAAAAAAACATTACAGTAGAAATGTGTGGCCATATCCATCTGTGCTTTTGATATTTCTTTAAGGACTCTAATCGGAGGGGGCGGGAAATTAGTTAATCATATATTGACAAAGACAGAACAGAAAATCAAATTTGTATTCAGTGAACACGCTTAAGTAACCAACCAGACGACGAATTTCCATAAGTAGTATATTGCTGAGTTTCTGAGCCTTAAACACGCTGATGTTTCCAAACGCGCTCTTCTCTGTTTGCCACGGCCTTTTTGGTCAGGAACGATATTTTGACACAGGGTGAAAACAGAAATGAAACAAGAGAAAAGTGAAAGGTTGGACAGGAGGTGGTCGAGGGAGAGCGTGGGCGGTAATTCACTCCATCTATCTTCTCCCGAACGGACTGAGGTAAAACTAGTGTATTTCTCAGCAGGAGAAACAACCAGGAGGATGCTGGATGCCAGGATTAAGAAGTGCACCGCCGTCTCCGACCATTGTGAATCCACTCCAATAACAAGCAAGCGCCTGCTTCCAGCCATGCTGCCCGGTCTCGTCCCCTGAGATCCTCATTAAGGTGTGATGGGAAGAAAGTGACCCCTGGGCACGAGTCTGTCTGACTCTGTCAAAACCAACGACCATGACGGGGTGGTCAACAAAGCTATACGTTGCGGAAAAACTTTTGATTGATGTGGGAAAAAAAAATGGGAGAAACTATCTCTCTTGTCTTGCGTCTCTCTCTCTCTCTCTGTCTCTGTTTCTCTCTCTTTCTCCATCTCTCTCACCTCACGACGGATTGAATTTGCCTCAGGGGCTAGTTACTTGAGGATGAGGCAGCTCTTCGTTAAATGGCACATTGGATTGAATGTTTTTTTTTTTTAAATGAGTGAAGTTGCAGTTCCACTGTCGAAATTCCGTAGCACACACCCTTATAACCTCTCACTGATTTTAAACGGGGAAAATCCTGGAAGACAAGCAAGGGACAAAAACCTGCAATAACAACAAATGTTCCCCACAAGCCCAGAAAACAGGCATAAGGAAGTTTTCTCTGACTATCACTCACTTCTTTTGAACTTTCTTTTCCCTTTTTTTCAAAATCTTCATCTAGGTATTGCAACATCCCTGCTCTGTTACTGTCTGGAGGCGTAAGGTTTGCCCGTTGGGCGTTTCACACATCACGGAAGAACTAGAAAATGAGATGCTTACAGACTAAGCCATAAGCAGCCAGGGGTGAGAGCAGGGAGGACATGAAAGCCTGGTTTTGTCGGAAAAAGACCGGAGCCATTTACAGGAGCTGCAGATGGATGTGTTTGGGGGGGTGTGTGGGGTATGTAAAGCTTTGATTCTTATCAGACACCTCTAACACTCCTTCACAGAGGAAAAGCTTTTCCGTTTTGATTCTACAGACACGAAACAACATCATTAGGCCATGGCACTCATTAAAGTGCTGTCTGACAACACTTTTTTTTTTCTGGGGTTAGGGGGGAGGAGGGGGGGGCTCTGTGTAAGCAGCAATGACACTCTGCTGCTTTTACACAAACAAACATGCTGTCAAAAACAAGGCTCCTCAACAAAAGGTTGAGTTTATCCATTATTCTGCCCCCCCCCCATCCCCCCCCCCCCCCCCCCCCCCGCGACATACTGTTACTACTTTGAGAAGACCTGTTTACTACTCATAAGAACATAAAACTGTACTTATACAAAAAATAGTTGGCATAATCCATTTTTAGACGCAAAAGTTTATTTTTGTAACCTTACGGGACATTCACCTGTTTTGAGACGTCGCAGGCAGACACAGGAGGTATGTGCGAAAGGCCAGATGTAATGATTGTTATCTGTGATGCATTTTCACCCTTGGGATCACAGACAAGCTATCTGTGCTCCCTTTGAGAGGAAAGAGCTTATGGCGTGAGGTACCATGGGAACTTTGAGATGTTCCCGTATGTGGTAGGAAAGGGGCGTCTAGTTTTTTCGTTTTCTCTCTTTTTTCTCTCTTCAAGGCAGTCCTTGTCCTTGGCTCCCTGCTCTTAAAAAAAGAGCAAGTCACTTTTTACAGTGCTTTTTATGAGAATACTCCTTCCGTGTAAGAACATCTTATGACGAAACCTCTGTATACTCACAAAAAACCCCCCCCAAAAAATCCCAAAAACCTAGTGTGATGCTTTTTGCACGTTTCACAACTTAAAATTCTTCACCTCTTAAAATTCTCATCTCATAATCACAATCTCTCAGTGAGAGGGCTTTCAAGAGTTCACAGCAGTATCAGGAACATTCACCATCTCCATCACACGTCATACTTCCTCAAAGTAGGCCGTGTATCTTGACTCGAGCGGTCCGTTTTAATTACTACAGAGTTAAGGGTTGACGTTAAGAGGAAGTCAAGAGCTTTTCGCCACCTCATTGGTTCTTAGACCAGATGCTGAGTGACACATCGGAGCTTAGCGCTAACCGCTGAGGCTATACCCATGTTCACGTCCTCAGATCTGGGTTCCATCCGTCCCTCCCCTTGGGAAGCGCTGAGACTTCTGAAATGCCCAAATTTGAGTACTAAACATGTGGGTTGGTGCGTAAGAATGAAACTGGGGAATTGGAGATGACAGAAGAACAGATGGATAGAGGGAGGAAAGAAATGAAGGAAGACCGAAGACTCGAGTGACAGTTGGCCACAGTCATGGGTCCTCCTAAGAGACCCGTGTTATTTGAGCACATAAGAGGCTGTTTTACTGACTTACCCATCAAAACCTCAAAGATCATGTCTAGCCTTGTCTAGAGGAGAGAGTATGTAAATTCGTTTTGATCCTTGCCGCTCAGACACTCAGACTAAAGCTACAAGATGTTAATATCCTCTACAGCAATCCATAAACATTACTTCCCGTCTCAGGCAATATCGCATGGTCCCCAAAGGCCTCACCAGGCATCCATTAAGAAAACACTGTTTTTGATTCTCTCAACATTTGCTGCCTAATTCTGCTCTAGTCAGGTTGTGGTATGGTAAGGACAGGCCTCCTTGAGTTACTGTCAGCTCCACAGAGATTCTCTACATAGAGAATACTTCTCATGTAAACCGAACTGCAAACAACAGACATCAGAGCAAGACAGGGGAGTCCCAAACCTGCCAAACTACTGTGCCATGATGTCAAGCTTCTTGTTGAGACGAAAAGACTTATCTTACAGTCACTGTCTCAATAGCAACAATGAAAACCCCTGAGACATTCCCAGACGGTTCAAAATGCTGATGTTAACTTGCAGTCTTGACAAGACACTAACAGTGACCAAATTGTATACTGTAATTGGATCAGAGACTATGTACTCCACCGCCCCCCCCCCCCCCCCAATTATTTTTATGCCGCAATATTATTGACTCAAGAGTGACAAGCGCCCATCACCTTCCCAAAATCGAAAAAAAAAAGGTGTCCGATAAAGAACAACACGTAACAGACCGGCCCATGTCTTTCACCTCAGTCCTTACTGTCTCACTTTATTACATGCACTGTTATGTCAACAGAATATAAATCAGAAGGGAGGAAGTTTAGCCATTTGGTTCTCATTTACATTTACTCCAGAAGATTTTCATTGATTTATTCAGACACAGAGAAGTAATGAAAAAATGTCATGAAAAATGTTGTTACTTTGAGAGCCAAACACATCAGATTGTGACAAGCGCATCTCTGCTCTTCCCTCTCGTTCCGTCATTTAGCATTAACGTTGACCGGTCTACTAATCACCGGTCTAATCACCTATTTAGTTCATTATCCTGTGCACACCTGTTTTCTGTTCATTTAGCCTTCGTTTGGCTGTGTACACATACCCTTGTCTTTCTGACGTTTATTTGTGAACAATTACTCGTTAGAAGCCGAGTCTGTTCCTCGGTCTGACAAACCCTGATCGTGAGTGTGAGAAAACCTTACCTGGGGGGTAGTTCAGGAAGCGGGTTTAGTGAAAACTCTGAGTTTCCCATTTCAGGGTTCATCAACTCAGAGTTTAGGATTAAACTCAGAGTTTGTTAAACCTGCTTCCTGAAATACCCCCCTGTGCTTTTCCTGTTCCGCTGTTCCTGTTTATTGTCAATCTGTCGACCTGAGCCCCGCCCACCTGCCGTTGCGTTCACCCTGGTCTGATTCTTGAATAAAGATTCTTGGATTTGTGCATACACTCAGTTTCTTGAGCCCTCCCTGACATACACTGACATAAATGCATGAGTTCTCATGTTTACTTCGATTTTTCAGGAACGCATTTGGAATGAAATGTTTCAAACCATTTTATGCGGTAAGACCATCTCTCGCAGTAAAACAAAGATACGCTTGGCTGGTTCAGTAAAGTGATTTGCATTGTGACTACAGAAAGTTCAAACGCAATTAGGCCATTGTTTATCCACTCCGGCTGATCAAACTCAATACATCACGAGAAACATGAACTTACATTTGCAAAGGGTCAGGCTCGCTGCTCACTAAAGCACAGTCATCCGAGACTGACCAATGAAAACCCCTCCCTGTTTTTCGTCCTTCTATTGATTTGCTCTGCAAAAGGGGTAAAAGAAACACACAAACAAAAAAAAAAAACAAAAGACCCTCCAATGAACCCAGTTTCTGGGAAAAGGCATTGGTTTGGCAATATGACCAGGATACTTTGCACCTTTAGAAGAGGGCTTTTTGCAGCTATGTGTGGGCAGCAGTCTGTCTGTTGTTGTTTTGCGGGGGGGGGGGGGGGGGGGGGGACCAAAAGCACCATTTACCAGTTTTCAAAATTTGCTTTTATGTATGAGCCATAATCACATTAATATCATTTTAATTTAAGTCCTCCAAAAACGAGGACAGCATTGTGTGCTGTTTGTACTGTGCAGTGTGTAGTCCCTCATCATTTCATATCTTGATCTGTGTTCTGTTTTGTTTTGTTTTTTTTTCTCCATCTTTCAAGCGTGCTTAGTCAATTTATTCATGTCTTTGTATCAAAGAGATTGAAATCTGTTGAGAGGATTAACATCATTAAGTTCTTCAAAATTGTTCATTGCATATATTTTCAAAAGAAGAGGCTGGAGCACTCATCATTCTTCAAAGGATGAGATAAGACACAAAGATGCCTGATAGGTTTCCAATGAAATGCGACAAGTTCATGAGACTGAAACAACCACGCATGCCCGCAAACACACACACACACACACACACACAGCTAATCTTTCACTGAGAAGACAGCTATATTACCCAAACAGGTCAATATGGCATATGAAAATAAATTGAGAAAGCACTCAGGCATCTGATATTTATGAAGCAATATTTATGAAGCAACTCTTATGTTTTGTATGACAGACAATACGTCAAAACAAATCTATTAACTCTGGTGATTTAGCACCCTTGGCCAGGATTTAGGATCAAAGGCTGTATTTATGAATTTCTAAATGATGAGCATTTCATAATCATTTCACCCAAAGTTTTTTGACAATCCTGCAATTGTTAACATAAAACCAACTTCAGACTGATTTAAACAATCAATGTTGACATCCTGCATCACAGATGAAGAGTAGGAAGCATCATCTTAGCATACAGCTAAAGGGTAAATTCAGTATATAGTTTGTGTAACAAGGTCCCTAATGAATAAAAACTGCAGTCCCTCCTAATTAGATTCGTTCTTACTGTACTGTCAAACTTCTCGTTAACCAACCACGCAAAAAAAAAAAAAAAAAAATCTGGCAGCACATGAAGTTATTTTAAGTTCAGTGAATGTCAAGTTAAGAAAGCCATTTCAGAGGAGCAGATGGATAACAGTGTTGACGCTGTAGGGCTGTAGGGCTATAGGCTGCGTGTTAGTGGGCCTGTACACTCTGTGCATGAGCGAGTGTGCAGTCCTTGTATATCCGTTCCGCTTTGCAGTTTCACTGCAGGAGGTGGACTCGTTATTGTGGTAATGCAAAACACTGAGAAGATGTGACAAAACATTTTATGTGAACACTTTGTTTGCTCTATACGTATTTCATCTCATGTTGTTAAACTCAGTGAGTCGGCGCGAAAGCAGCTGATATGTTCTGAAAGAAAAAAAAAAAGAGAGAATAAAGTTTGTCTCCTGGGCTGCACCGTGGGGGGGACATTAATGCTGTTAGAAGCGTCCTATCACTCATATTAGGACTAAGACACTGTAAATTCTAAGTATAACATCTTGCCCTTGAATAGTCTAAAATATTTTCAACAGAGTGACAGAATGTGATTCGATTGTTCTTTTTTTTTTTTTTTTTTACTTCGTATTAATATCCTGCTTTGGACACTCCCCAATTCTGCTTCACTACTTTGCATTTACAACATAAAGTGACCTCCAAAAGTCAACTTTTTCCCACAAACGCTACATTGTAATGAAAGTCTAGGCAAAAGTATTTGAAATATGATGTGCGTCTGATTTATTTATTTGATAACTTATTTACTTACTTACTTATTAAAGTAAAGACGGGCAATAACCTGCGTGTTATAATAACCTAATCTTTGACTGGAGCTCAATTACAGCATCACTTCCTTTGCGACAATATCCGATATGACATCATCAAACGTCGCCTTTGCCATGGAAATAGGACATACATGTGAGAGGCTCCTTCAAGCTTGTTAAAAGAAGAAGGGACATGTATTTTTGCGACTGTCATCACTACTCCCATACAGCTAGAGAAAGGTCTTTTGAATTTCGGGAACTCCAGGATTTGTGAGTAACATTATCCGACGCTGTACTTGCTCAACTACTGTGAGCGAACTAACAAACTTTCACAATGCAGACAGCGAGGGTCGGATGGGTCGTTCTATGTAATGCCAAACAGTTAATACGAAGACAGATTCTTCCGACGTCGATGTATTTTGTGCCTGCCATGAATGTACACGAGTCATCTCGTGGTGTCAATGCAGGAAATACGGCAACAACCGGTACCGAGCCAGTGGTAATTCGCATTCCCAGATACATGCAAAATCGTATTGAAAACGTTAGACACATGAAACGCAAAAACATTGACAAAGTCTCTACAACAAAGGCCGGGAGACTTTTAATCAAGAGTAGAAATCCGAAATTCAACCAGCACGTTGGCTTCACGCTCGGGAAATTCGAACAACCAGCTCTCTGTTCGAAGGGATGGAAACACAACAAGTCATGCGGGGATTACTTTACAATAAACAGCACTCAGAATGCTCCGCCGTTCGTCTTCTCGGACGACGACAACGAAAGCACAGGTGTCAAAAAGAAGAGAACATTTAGAGACCTACGCCTTTGCCCGGAGTTGGTGGAGACTTTGTGCAGTCATAATATAATTCACCCCACAACAGTTCAAATGCAAACGATACCTAAACTGTTACGTGGGCACAACGTTCTTTGTGCTGCCGAGACAGGTAGCGGCAAAACTCTCACTTATCTTCTCCCAGTCATCCATAAACTTAAAGAGCAGAAGCTGGCTGATTCTGAGACCAAAACTCGAGCAGCGATTCTGGTGCCATCCAGGGAACTGGCAGAGCAAGTGGCATCTGTTGCCCGTGCAATGAGCCAGCCATTCGGGTTTTCTGTTAAGGTGGTAGGGGGTGGGAGAGGAGTGGGAAACATTAAGCTGGTGTTTGCCGGTGGTTCGCCTGACATTTTGGTGGCCACACCTGGCGCACTAGTGAAAGCGCTGCGTAGACACTTGTTGGATTTGAATGAACTTAGCTTCATGGTGGTGGATGAGGCTGATACCATGTTTGACCCAAGCTTTGCAGGCTTGTTGGAGAAAATCCTCACGCAAACACAGGTGGCCTCACACATTTCTGACACAGTGGGCCCAACACAAAAGGCTCAGCTGGTGGTTGTGGGGGCCACTTTTCCCGGGGGGGTTGGTGAAATTCTCAGCCAAGTCACCGACCTGGGAAGTATAGTGACTGTCAGAAGCCAGATGCTTCACTATCTGATGCCACACATAAAACAGACTTTTCTGAAAGTGAAGGGTGCAGACAAGCTGCTGGAGCTGCAACAGGCCTTGAAGGAGGCTGAGCGGGGCCAGAAGGGCGTTCTGGTGTTCTGTAATTCAGCATCCACGGTCAACTGGCTGGGCTACTCTCTGGAAGAGATGAACGTGCGTCACCTGCGTCTCCAGGGAGAGATGCCCGCCGCCATGAGGGAGGGAATCTTCCGGTCCTTTCAGAACGGGACGGCGGACGTGCTGATTTGCACCGACGTCGGATCGCGAGGCCTGGACACGCAGCGGGTCAAACTGGTGATCAACTACGATTTTCCCGAGTGCCACACCGACTACATCCACCGGGCAGGACGCGTGGGCCGGGCGGGCGGGGCGGGAGGGGGAGAGGTGCTCAGTTTCGTCACGCACCCCTGGGACGTGGAGCTGGTACAGAAGATAGAGACCGCGGCGCGGAGAAGGTCATGCTTACCGGGGATGGAAAAAGAGATTCGCAAACCAGTTCCTAAAACAGACACAGAGGACAGCGTGTTAAATCAGCCATGACACAGGCTTTAGGCACTATGCAAATGAACTTTCAGTGCACTATATCTGGACTTTCATTTGAAAGTAGAGAAGTTTTTTTTTGTAAAACTCTTGAAACAAGTGTTACACTGAGGGATGTAAACACTTTAAATACAATTCATAAAAATGAGAATAAAACCAATAATCAGTTCACTATTTATCTCAATAAAAGCGCCTGCTTAAAAGAAATGTTGTTTTTTTTTCCCAAGCATTTTTCATTAGTGCTTGTGTTGTAGGAACAGTAACACATTGCACTAACATGAGCTCTGACTCTCTTCATCTAAATAAGGGTTCTTAGGTTGGGCTGCACAATACTCACTTATATTAACATATAAACAGCTTTGAAATAGACATGTTTTGTAATCTCCAAAGAAATGATTACACTACTGCTTTTATTTATAACAGCTGTACAATAGAGGCTGACGTCCTTGCTTCACGAGGAGCTGATGGCGTATGCCAGTTTTGATCCCACGCAAATCCGGGAACAGAAATTCTTGTCTGAGCTTTTATTGGCTGAATCGGGTGTGCTTGAGTAAGGGAGGACCAAAGAGACAACTGATACCATGGCTTTAAAGGAGAGAGGCTTGCTTGCTGTAGTGTATACCCTGCTATGTACCAAAGTGAGTGGGGAAAGTAAATGACAAAACGTCAGTCACCGGCTGAACGGAGGTCCAAGGGGCTTACAATTTTAGCTCGGCTCCTTTGTGCAGGTGAGTCATCGCTCAGCAGTCGTCACCAACGGTAAAACCACATACAGCTACTGGTCTTATGCTTCTCAGAGCTGCCCC
>NC_044496.1:5443771-5638771 GCF_902362185.1 Chanos chanos | reverse complement strand
GGAGAAGTTCTCCATGCGGAGGCGTACCACCTTCTCCACGGGTGGAGGAGGGTAGAAGAAAGGACAGGTGAAAACTTGTCGGCAGGCCTTGCGGAAGTTCTCGGAGAGGAAGGCGTAGAGGATGGGGTTGACGCAGGAGTTTCCGTAGGCCAGGCAGTGTGCGACGATGCGGAACACGAAGGACGCCTCGTTCAAAGGGAAGACGCCAAACTCCACCCACATGGCTATGATGTGGTGAGGCATCCAGCAGATGAGAAAAGCCGCCACCACTAACAGCACAGTCTGAGCAGTCTGAAAGAGAACACATACAAAGAGCCTGATTCAGTTAAACTACCACCACTGAACAACCTACACTGGACCAACTAACAGCACAGTCTGAAAGAGAACACATACAAAGAGCCTGATTCAGTTAAACTACCACCACTGAACAACCTACACTGGACCAACTAACAGCACAGTCTGAGCAGTCTGAAAGAGAATACATACAAAGAGCCTAATTCAGTTAAACTACCTACACTGGACCAACTAACAGCACAGTCTGAAGGAGAAAACATACAAAGAGCCTGATTCTTTTAAACTACCACCACTGAACAACCTACACTGGACCAACTAACAGCACAGTCTGAGCAGTCTGAAAGAGAATACATACAAAGAGCCTGATTCAGTTAAACTACCACCACTGAACAACCTACACTGGACCAACTAACAGCACAGTCTGAAAGAGAATACATACAAAGAGCCTGATTCAGTTAGACTACCACCACTGAACTACCTACACTGGACCAACTAACAGCACAGTCTGAAAGAGAACACATACAAAGAGCCTGATTCAGTTAAACTACCACCACTGAACAACCTACACTGGACCAGTGTAGTGGCTGATATAGAATAAACATGTTGCATTGCAGTAAACAAATACTATATACAAAATATTTTTTGCAATGACCATTCACTTTGATAATGCTGACTCCAGCCCGGGTTTTTGGTGGTTTAGGTAAGTCCATTATGAGGATTTAGATTTTTAGGATATAATTATCACAGCGATTTTACACAACAAGGGGCAGTGATCCGTAGGGATATGCAGCTCTTCCCCTGCAGGACTTACAGAGTGTGTGTGTGTGTGTGCGTGTGTGTGTGCGTGCGTGCGTGTGTACGTGCGTGTGTGTGCGTATGCATGTGTACGTGCGTGTGTGTGTGTGTGTATGTACTGTGGGAGGAGTTCTGATTCACTCAGACACAGAGTTGATCTGAAAAAGTAAAACTGTGTGTAATATAACCATAAACGTCCCCATCCCTCTGAATGCCCATAGGGCGTTTGCTTATAGCTGTGGGCAGTAGAGGGATATCCAGAAAGGAAATGAAGGCCACAGAAATCAGCAGGTGCAGGGTCCAAAGGACAGTACTTCTGAAACACATTAAATATCCATACAACCGACATGACCCAACACTCCGAATGAAGCCATCCATAAAAGGTTATGTCAAACCAATCCGAACCTCTAATATCATTTTTATCCCCCCTATGGGAATTCTGCTCTGCTATGACCGTGCTATCTGTGAGAGAAATTTTGACGGACCAATTCACTGTGACGTTAAATGTCTGTTTGGTAAATTTATTGTTATGCGCTGTCTCATCTTCAAAGGCATAGGAAGCTAAGTCACTTTCATTTGAAAGCAGCAGCGAGAAGCCATTTTGAAGATTTATGAGTCTCACTTTGAGCTATAAACTCTTCTGATAAGGAGGAGTATCAAATTACACCTAAATGAAAATCTATTTCCTTTTCAAAACATTCATTTAAGGTAACGTAGGGCCGTATGAGCAGAGATTACCAGAGTATCAAGCTTATTAAAAAAAAAAAGGCTCTCATAAATCAAAGAATTAAATATCCCTGTTTGAAAGGTGTTGATTATGGGTCTATTATATTGAGGTTGTCCAGTTAATAATTGTTCAGTGTCTGTGAAGAGCTTATATTTCATTATGTCTTTCAGCTTCACTCGTGTGGAAGTTCAGATTGAATCCGGTAGCCCTGGTGGTAGCTAGTTCAAAAGTCAAGGCTGATGGCTTATATACGTTGGTTTACTGCTGTGTAATTACTACAGCAGGGACATAAATTGATTAATGGAAAGCAGCGAAGAAAATGCCTTGCATTAGAGCACTGTTGTTACATCTCTGAACAGGGCGTACGATTGGTTTGTTAATTATTCCAATGCGCGCTTTCAAGTTTAGCCTCTGCCATCAGCAGAAAGGTCTAAATGTGTTCATTTTCATGGCCTTGTAATTATATTTTTGTCTGACTTACTTGCTCATTTTCCTCTTCAGAGCTCAAAAAAAAAATCAAAACGAAAAAAAAAAAAAACCCATAAAAACATCTCGACTCAGGGTCAAACAGAACAAAGGTGTGTTGCGTCAGAGACGAACAGAGGGCCACTGTCAGAGGGGTCCGGCACAAACTGTTTTTTTTGATGGACGGGCAGCCTGTGCACGTAACAGGCCGTACGCGTGCCCGTCGGATTGCACTTTCTGAGAAGACTCAGCTGAGATAGTTTTTTTTTTTTTTTTCCCCCCAGTTTGAAACAAAATTAAAATGTGGAATTATAGACGGTTGAGATCAACACACTCTTTCATACATATAAGCTCAGCAGAGGCCAGTGGAGGATTCTGTCATGAATTTGAACATAAAGGAAAAAAAAAACAGAGAGCTGGAAGTGTGAGGGCAGGTTGTTTAGGTCTTTCACTGTGAAGACGCAAAGGGCCGCGTCAGAAGGAATAACCGGGAGCCTTCATGATGCTAACGCGCAACTAGAAAACAGTTGTCACTGGGTCTTCTTCCTTTTCGTACTGAACAGCAAAAAGGGTTACAATTTTTACTTACTTTTACTAAAAAAGCACTTTCAATTTCCTCTACTTTTTTTTTTCTTTCTTTTTTTTTTGCTTTGCCTGTCATCCAGAATCACTTTGAAATGTAGAGTGCGGCAGAATATTTTTAAGGTCATATGGTTTTGTGTATTTTCCCGTGGCGCTTGGGTATGAGCCAGTTGGGGATGAGGCTGGATGTTAGCTAATGCCTGGAATGTTTCTCATTGTTCTCATTCTGTTTCATGGTTCAAGTGTGTATTCAAGAGCTGCTTACAAAACAGGCAGTGTTCAGTGACACCACTAACCCTCGTCAGTCTTTCCAAAACACAGGCTAAACACCACATCCCATACATACAAAGTCTTAAATTCTCTATTTGAATATTGTCGATTATTTCTTTAGAACAGCTGCCTGAAATACAAATAACACACGTGTCACTCTTCCGAGAATCCGAAAATATTCTAATCAAGAATGAAATCGGATTAAAATCTTCTTTGCTGAAGCACAGAAGAGCAGAGCAGACTCATGCCACTGTGAAGGGCAGAATATATTGTTCTTGACCTGGTTCTCGATGAAATAAATGTCTTTCGATCCCAGTGCATTCTGCTTAACTGCAGCCTTTGTGAGTCAGTCTGAAGTTAAGCTTGTAAGGACCTTCAGTTTCCAGTGTGTATCAGAAAAAATCAATTACCACCTCAGTTCTTCAGTTCTGCGTTTACAGTCATAATGACAATTTTCACTTATCAGTCTCTCTCACATAAAATGTGACCAGCTACAATGAAGCTTTGATGCCAGGTACAGCTGAAATAGCATCCACGTTGAACAAATGATGGTTCCAAGCTAAATTTTTCTCCCCGATGAGATTGCAATAATATCTGTCAAGAAAAAGTAAACCTAAATCATCTCAAGTACTAATGGTAGGGTTTTTTTTCACATTTTTGCACAGGTTGTTGTATTTTACACTTTTATAAGCACACTTTTGAAAGAAAGGGGCTTTATCTGTCAGGCCAACAGGGATGGTGGGTCTAGACCAGAAGTCTAAACTGAGGATCGTGGCACATGCGTGAATGACTAAGGAAGAATATCAGTAAAGTAAAACAAACATGTTCTGTGGTTAATATTCTAAAAGCCACACTACATCGAATTAACCTTGGAGAGAGGACAACACTGTTCAACAGTGAGTGATTATTTGTTAACATTATCAAAGAAAAGCTCCTATGAGATGTAAAAAAAAAAAACAGTATCAGTTCCCGGTGACAGGAAAACACAAATTTAGTCCAAACGGCTGCATAATTTTGTAGATGGAAAATTCATTAATTTTTTCAATTAATCAAACGGCTGAGGAAGAACATGATTAAGCTTCCACAAAAACATATTCTGTGGTTGAGGTTCAGAGAGCAGTAATACATCAACATCGCCTACGGGAGAGAGAACAGTGCTAATCCTTGTTCAGCTGATAGTTGTCTATTCTATTCTAGTCTTCAATTTCATATGTTCAAAGTAAAGTTGATGTATGCTTGCGACAGAGATGTAACAAACTGCAAACAGGGTTATTTGCTGGTAATTGCGAAACACAAAATTGGACCAGGCAACTGTATAAATACCATCCTCATACATGTTGGCAGAAACGTAGTACTATTATTTTGGATTTTCTTTTTTTTTTTTTGGTTTTGTTTTGATGGTCTGATATTTCCAATTTTACAGAAAACTATGCATATCAAAGAACTGGCACACCGCAATCAAGAAAGCAATACCGTCTTGCTTTGTCATTTCACTTGCTCTGTCACGCTCTCAACTCTGTCGTTTGGAGACGAACGCTCTGAAAAGTGGACCAGGATATACTCTGGTAGATTACAGGCAAAAAAGAAAACCCCTCAAAGTTTCACCAGACAGCAGGGACCTGTGGAAAGTCCTGCGTAGCACGGAGGATAAAAAGTCAGAGATCTATCGAAGAAAATATAAAAGATTAGAGGTACTTCTTTCCGAATCAAGCACCCCCCCCCCCCCCCCCCCCGCCCGGTTTAATCCAAGGTGTCATACAATGGGATTTCTTAATTCAAAGGTTCCACATCGTCTGCCTAATCTTGGAATGAGGTGAACACGGAATCTTGACACAAACATGTTTCATCGCTAAATCCTCAGCTTAAACCTGCACTTTTACTGAATACTGAGCTCTTAACCTTATGACTTCCAAACCATGACTGCTTAACGCAGACGTAGTTGTAAGTGTCCATGGTAACAGAAAGTAAACCATTGTCAGTACACAAGCATACGCCCTAAAACATTTTTGAAAACAAGGTCAGACCTGTTTTATGGTACAGTACACATCAAATTGCGCATGTATTTATGATGCTGTGATATCATAATGCTCTCCTCATTTCATAAAGACCAACCTACTGCCCTCTAATTAAACATGAAGAAAAACATACCAAAATATGTACATATGTAAATATGCTTTCAGCAAAAAAGTCACCGGTTTGCTCAGGAATGAGTGAACGACAGAATGAATGACTAAATAAGGGAAAGGAGAAAAGAAGACATGTATAAACATGTAAATAAACAGTGAACAAGTCAAATCATAATGTATAAAAGGTAAGGGAACAGAATCGATTCTGTATACTCTCCTGTGTGTTTGGGTTCTCTAGGCCCAGTTTAGAACCTGCATGGACTATCCGCAGGAACGAATTTTGTTGGGGGAGTGAGATATAGAAACAGCTGATTTCAACAAGCCTGCAGGGTTTAGATGCAGGCTCCCGTGGTCTCTCTCAAAGCCCCAATCTCTCCCTGCCATCTTTTGTCTCAGTGCTGGAGAGACGCCTCGTTAATTCAGGCACAGACCGAATGCTTCTCCTGAGAGTCGGAAGCGTTTACAGCAAAAAGGACTTTCAGAGCAATCATAGCCAATGGACGCCTAAGGTGAGAACAGCAGGGGATGGAGGGAAGGAGAGAGAGAGAGAGAGAGAGAGAGAGAGGAAGGACAGAGCTAAAGGCTGACAGCTAAGAGTGACTTTGTTAGATTCAAGGAGCACAATTAGCGGTTAAGACTGTTAGTGACAAGGCTGCCAAAGCACTGATAACAGTATAATTTAAACATCAGAGAACAATTTCTCTCTCTCTCTCTCTCTCTCTCTCTCTCTCTCCTGAGTCTGTTCTTACTATATGCAGCTTTTTTTAAAGCAACACTCAGTGGAATGACCAGAGGACCAGAGGGGAAGAGCAGCGTTCTCTTAATCTTGTCTGTTCTGTTTACATTCTGCTTTCACTTTTGAAAAGCTTCCAAAAAAAGCCCTATACGCTCTGTTCCTTATAAAAAAGTGCTTTATTTACATACACACACGCACACATATATATATAAAACACTAATGAAATAGACCAGTCAGAATCTCTTCACTCTCCTTAGCACCACTGAACTTGTAATCTTTTATGACTTAAACACTATCATATCTCCTCTTGTTGTTTTCCTACAATTTTTCATGACAGTCTGCATCTTAGTGATTTCTTCTGGGAGAACAGGGGGCATAGCATAAAAGCAATCACTCTAACAGGAATGTGGAGTTTATTGATTCTTCAAGCAACAAAGATAACCTTGACGCCTCCATTGGAACAAGTTTGGTGACCTGCTAAATACTTGTTTTGTGTCACAGTCTGTTTTGTTAAAGGACGTTAATGACAGAAAATCAGAGCTGCTCTTGTCAGATCCTTTGTGCCTTTATTTAATGAAGGGGCTTTGACTAAACAGCACCTCTGCCTCTTAACGTACTACGTTGGCTCTCAAGACACTTTCATTTGACTCTCGTTAAACTGTATAATTAAGGTTGTTTTATAGAGGTTAACCGTCCAGTTTATGGCCTGAATCACCTGCTTTGTTTTTTATGCAAGTCATTTGACAGAAGGCTGTGGAACACTGCGGCCCATGAAAACCAATAAGAGCCCAAATCCACTTTAAAGAACTATTAAAAGAATAATTTAATCATTTTCAGAGATCTGAAAATGACTGCAAGTGGGCGATGAAAAGGTCAACGACTGTCAAATAAAGATATGTTTCAGACAGCAGCCGCAGCCAGCCAATCAAACAAGACCCCAGAATATCGAAAGAAAAAAAAAATCCTATATCTGTAGACTGAAACTCAGAATACACTACATGGCTCTGTTGTTTTTCAATAATAAACTGAATCAAACTTTCATGCCTGCCTCATATAAAGTATTCTAAAAACAATGCAATGAGAGCAAGATATGAAAATCAGCACTGTATGGACCTGGATAAAGACGGTCCACTCCCACCGTAATTCATGCCGCTTTGGTAAATACATATATTAAGACTGTGCAAATGAACTGCAGTGAACTAAACATAAATGTACCTCATGGTGTTCACATGTAAATATACAGCAGTAAGAAAGCAGAGCTAACCCTTGAATGTACATAAAGGTAAAACGAAAATCTAATCTCATCAAAAACACGTTTTCTAAGCTCAGTAGATGGAACTGCTTGCGTAGCAATTGAAAGGGGGTTTTATTTTCTTTTGGCATGTCCTGGGGGGAGACCTCTAAAGCCTTCTGCCTACTCTCTCTATTTTTAACCTTAACTGACCAAATATTTACTTGACATATAGCTGATGATATATTATATATATATATATATTTATTTTCATTGTGTATTGTTCAGTCCAAACAGTGGGTCCTCCTTTTCCAGCTGTATATATATTGAGTACATGCATCACGCTGCACAGAGCTCCAATGCACGACATACATCAAATTCTCACTCTAAGCCAGAGGATATTATCTTTGTGCTCTTTCAATGGCTCTAACGTAGGATATGTAAGATATTACTGTAAGGGGTATCCATTAGCCAATACACCTATGACTTCAGTGTGCTGTTTCTATGGCAACGCCATTTAGGTCTCTCTCGAATTTCGTTAATTTCCAGCGACATGGGTTTTGCGGCGATGTTGATGACCGTGAGGAATACCTGTAAGTGAACGTAAACGGTGACATGTAAACATTGTCGGCTGTGAGATTAAAAATCTGTGCATGTCATTGACGTGAAAGTGGGATTTTTGTGTTTATTTAACCCCCTGTTGAAGTTCAAAAATGGGTTCTAGAGCTTCCTAATAGGTCATAAATATTCAAAATCTTTCCTGGGCTGAATTATGTATTTGAGATAAAGTGTTACGATGAGATCATAATGGACTTTAAGGATGTAATGCTTCATAATGCATTATGAATTCTATGTAAAGCATCACTAAACTGTGTCTGGATTATGCATTTTGAAAAGGCCTTCCACAAGAGGTTTTTATCCGAACAGCTTTTGCAAAACAGGTTTTTAAAATGAGTTTCTTTGTATTGCTCAAGGGTGTATCATAAACAACTAAGGGTGCATTATAAATATGTGTCGATGTTATCCAAGCGCTAATGTATCACAGATGTAAGCTGAGAGAAAGGTGTTTCCGTGTTAGCGTTGTGTTCATCCACTAAATAACAGCTATCTCCTTTGGGGATGCACAAAGGTGTGCTCTTCTGTGAGAAAATAAATTCATGGGACACACTGAACGCATGTTAAATGAAACATATCACAATTTAGCATCACGCACATCTACATGCAACGAAACGATGCGAGGCTTCGATGTTCCGTGTAACACATGCAATGACTTATCAAAATAAATTAAAGTCAGAGAACAAAAGCGACTCCTTGGCACTTTAGACAGGAGTATTTTAATGGGTTTTGACAATTCTGAAGAGTGTACGTGTCTCTGATGGCTGAATTTCTAAATATCACATCAAGTGTTTTCTTTACAATCTCCAGAGAGCTTACACTGACTTGAAGGCCAAGGTCTGTGACCCAATGCAGTCAATGCCAAATATTAATATGCCAGTCACAAAGCGAGACAAGGAAAAAAAAAAAAAACCCTCCTCACCCTTCAATTTCTGTAATAAAGTTTCACATGACGCACTGAACAACAATTAATTAAAAATCCCTTTGACAGGCCTCTTATCAATTAATGAATACATTCCTCTCTTGCTATTCATCTAGAAGTCTGAATAGCAACACACCACACTTTTCATTTTAATGTGCTTATTCACACCCTTTCTCTTTTTTTTTTTTTTTTTTTGCTTTTCTTTCGGAAATCGAGGCTTTGTCCACTAAAGAGTAGAAAATGTCCTTCTGAAAGCACTTCATATTTCCAAAGATGATTCTCATATTTTTTATTCTATATTTTTCTCTTTCATCCATCACAATCAACCCCTCCTCCTCTCTTCAATCTTCAATACCGATCCAGCCTCGCCCCCCCCCCCCCCCCCCCCCCCCGCTACTCATGTAAGTGGATTCCACGGCACGTACCAATCTTTCTGCATAATTTTTATGCAGTAGTTACAGTCCCTTTCAAACTTACATCAGCTCATCACCATTTCTCACTGATTCTGCCAATCAAATAATGTTTAGGCTGAGTGAGTGCTTTAATAAAGAAAACACGTTACGGCACTCAGTTTCGAAATCCAGCAAGTCAATAGAAAACGCACACATAGTAAAACAGTGACGGGGAAACATTTAAACATACAGTGCAAAGACACAACTAAACCCCCTCAACCAGAACAGGTTAATTGTTATCTGGAGAGCTCTTGCTGCTTATGACTAATACACTATCAGTAATGATTATACCCATTAAACTTCGATCTCATCATACAATGGGCAACCACAACACTGCTCTTCAGGAATTTCATGCAGTGGCTGGCTATACTGACCAGGATTTTCATCGGACGACGGCCGACTTGGTATGAGTCAACACTTCAGTCGCCCACATACCGCTCCCAGATATCCAAAACTCATGCAAAAAAGCAAAGTTTAACACCAAAATGTGCTTAAGAAGGGATATGTTTGTTCACTAAACCAGAGGAGGCTTGGGTTTCTCACTACACGCTTTCTGTGCAAAGCAATACACAATCAGGTTCTGATTGGTTGCCCTGTTAACCAGTACTGTAGAGCAGTGGTTCTCAAGTCCAGTCCTGAGGGCCTCCTGTCCTGCAAGTCTTTGGATTAACTCTTCATTATCACAGTTAATTGAGCTAATCAAGGGCTCGATGATTAATTGATCAGTGGAATCAGGTGTGTCAGTCCTGAGCAAAACATTTCACTTCCATTGTCTTGACATTGTGTATGTGACAAATAAAAACTTGAACTTGAACTTGAGCTCAAACAGAGTTAAAACCAAAGGCATGCAGGACAGGGGGCGCTCAGGACTGGAGTTGAGAACCACTGGTCTAGAGCTCCGTTTAGCAAAAAAGTCCCAACGCAAATCCATTTAACAAGCTTCTTGTACCATTACAATTAAGGTCGGGAGAGTTGTGGAGGGCAAGTGTCTCGAATTCAGTGAGAAGGTTGTGCTTTTGCGCATTCTTGTTGAATAAACGGATTGCAAGCAGGGCCAGTCATTGACTTGGTGGCTTGATGGTACAGTAACTAAGAGAAATGCCCATATTGACCCGGGCTGAGCGCTCAGCGACGATTAGTAATGGAGGTCTGGGCAATAGCCCATTTGTGAGAGCACTCCATGACTCTGCAAAGAATGACTTTGGCTTCCTTGTTTCCACTGAGGCATCCACTATTTGTCATTGATAATAAGGATCACTGGAGATCATATTCTATTTTTTTATTGTTATCTTCAAAGTCTTTACATAATCTCCTGCTCACATCTCTTCCCGAATGTCAACACAAAGGAACAGCTACCAACGTCATGTAATAAAATGCTCAAAGTTCACCTGAATTTCAATGGTGTGGTTTAGAGTGACACAAAGTGGGTCAAACCTAAACAGAACTGTTGCATTATTTGACCAGTTTCCTCCAATCTTTTGTCCAATAACAAAACAAAATAAAAAATAAACAAACAAACAAACAAAAAAAAAAAACAATATTCATCAATGGCATCTTCCAACAGGTATCTAGCAGTGTCAGAGGGGAATTGAATTTGCAGTTTGGCTGTGACATCACAGTGACAGGGATCATTATATGAGGAAGGCAACTGGGTAAAATCTACCTAGACACACAACAGTCCAACTAAAACTATTTTTGCTTTCTATTTATTGTAAGAGATCAGTAACAAAATACTCATCCCCTTTGGTATTCTGGTAGAATTCCGGCAAAATATTTGAAAATCAGAAAATGGTTTTGATGAGCAACTATTTCTGTGGTTGAGCATTCACGGCCCCCTCCTACCCCCAGCAAAAAATAGCCACTTCGAAAGCTGGAACTAGGCCACTGCACAGGTTAGCTGCCTATCTGAATAAACAATCATTCCTTTTCATTTCCTCTGGCATTCCGAAACCATGCTGGCACAAAAAATATCTATCAATTTCCACCTAACACACATAAATATTTTGAATCAGCAGTTCTTCTTCTTCTTCTTCTTTTTTTTTACCCTTGAATATCCAGGATTACCTCCATGGAATCTAGCCTCAAATTTGAGGAGATGCCAGATGAATAATTTGAGGCGATGTGGGATCAGTAATTTGTTCCTGTAGATCCTGATCTCTGTATTGTCGTTATGTTCTAAAAGCTATCTCTGCCTCTAGTACATTGGAAACCAATTTCACCTCATTATTGTAATAACTATCCTCTCCAACCCTGGTACATTTGTGGATAAGATGTCATGCCTTCTCTGCTGGTTAGAGTTGTCTTTTGCTCATAAAACAACAACAACAACAACAACAACAACAAAGACAGGTGAAAGCATCATTATTTGTCCTAGCTTTTTTCTGCTGCAAACACTGCAAACAAGGCCCCTCAGTCACCCCAGGGACCAGAAGTCACTCCCTGGGAGTCTGTGTATTAAGGGCCATTAGAGAGGAACTAATAATTCAGATGAGAGTACCCTTAATGGTGTGTGCAATTCAAGACACAATTAAAGTTTATAGCCATTTGCATCTTAAACATCTTTTAGAGATTCAGAATGGGTTTTTTTATCGATGCTGGAGAGTTGAACTACTCTCAGTCAATCCTCTGCCCTCTTGAGCGGTACTTTGTCTGTCTCTGTAAAATCACTGAACTTGGGAACAGTAAAAATTGAACTGGATCATTTATAACCTTAAATAAAGGACTTTCACTGTCCTTTTCCACAAATGTGCATCGCCCCGACTGAAGTCTAATACATGCGTAAGGCATCTGCTCAGCTTACATTTAAATATTAGATTTAAAAGGATACTTTGTTTCAAAAAGAAAGCCCTCATATAACACTGTATCTTTGTAATGTCTGACCGTTTAATTAGAATGCTCTTTAGACGGATTTTCACTGCAGGATGTGACATTAGATAAATCCTTTCTTTTAGAAGAAATGCTATACAAAGATATGCTGTTAGCTTCTGCATAAAACGTATTGTATGCAAAGACCTCTTAGGCTTACAATAGAAAATGCTTTGGATTATTGTCTCACATATGACAAGCTGATTCCTAGAATGCACAGAAATGTAAATATGTTACCATATTGTTTACATAATCCTTTCACTATCCCGTGATTCATTTGTACTTGCTGAGCGCAGTGCATTTTCAAGGTGGATGAAGAAGAAGAGAAGAGTATAAATTCTTACCTTCCTCTTTGAACGCTCAGATTTCTTGGACATATTCTTTATCTTTTTATGAAGATGGTACAACACCTGAAGGCAAAAGAAAACATTACATTGTTTTTTGCGTACACACAATGTAAAATTGCATCACAGTGTCTTAGGTAAGTAAACAGTAGATCGGATTACCAATTCAGATACTATTTGCCAGTTTACCATGTTTGAGTAGGAATAGCAAAACCATTGGTTTCCACCGAATCTAGCTCAGTTACAGCACACATTGTCACAGACTAACTTCACACACTCCTGGATGCAAAACCACTCCCAACAAGCAGGCCTATGAGACCAGTATTGATAAGTAACACGTTGCAGGACTGAGGCATGGAAACCTCTAGAGGCACATGACTTAGCAGGGAGCCCATTTCTCTGTGTCTGACACTAGGCAGTCGGTTTACCCACAGACCAGAGCGGCGGCGTCTAATTTATTTCAGAGCAGAGCAGAAACGACTCAAATTGAGCATGAAAGTTTTTGGATTTGTCACATCAAATTAAGCATGAAAGTTTGTTTCAATTTATCATTTCAAATCGGGCATGATGTCCTGCAGTGGTAATAGATTATTAGTGGCATGGGCAGGGAGTGAGATCGATCTCTCTCTCTCTCCTCTTTTCTGCAGAGGGAAGGGGTCACAGAGGCCTGAAAACACCACTGGAGTGTAAATATCTCCAAAAATATCCAAAAGCAAAAGGAGAGTAATCAGAGTAGCATTTTCTTCAAAGTGATGTTAATCTTCACTTCCCACTCCACTTAAAATGTAAACATTGATGAACTCACGAAACAGGTTTAGAACGCCTGTTGCACAGATTGTAGGCTCCAAAAAGAAACCGGGTCTGACTGCATCAACACCTTTAATGAGATTGATTTGCATGAGTTTGCACAGATGGAGAGAAACGTCACATGCCTCCACAAATGGTGAGCAGCACTATGCAGTCATGTTTTGAGTCCAGAAAAACGAATCTGTTTTACCAAACTTACTTGCATTTAGAGCCCTGTTCTTACTGAATAGTTTATGAAATGTTTTGTATTTCTAAAACCGAGGTTAGTTGGAATAATGAGTGGGAGTAAGAGCTTTTTTATTGGAAATCGAAACAGACTGAATTTATAAAGCTCTCTTAAGCCTCTGCCTATTCTCTTTCCTAGCTCAGAGTCTGTCTTTAAGATTTCTAACAGTAGACCTTTCCTCTTTCCTGGGTTCCAGAGGAGTTAATTGTTAATTATTGTCTTTCACAGTTGAAATACGCCTAAACCATTAGTGGGTGGGTCTGTCTATAGCTTCCGGAGCGCGTGGACAATACGTCGAAATTTTTATTCAAAATACCCTCGTTCGCTCCGACATTTCAATGTCCAGCATAAATATAGATATGTATAAAAGTCCCCGCGCATTTACACTTTCAAAGCCTAGAGTTATACAATCCAAAATCTTAACCGCTTGCTATATCCGTGCGTAAAATACTCTTGTCATGCGTATTGTAATCACTGGTACACAAATATGCCCTTTGACCACACACCCTAAGTTTATTACAGTGATCTGGAACATCTGTGACACCTCACTCGAAGTTCAAAACAGTTTCTTCTACATCGGTGTCAAAATCCAAAGTTGTGTACCATTTGATCAAATGGGCTCGTTTGAAGTAGTTCTGGAGCATTCGATATAGCGTGACAAGTGGGAGAACGCACCATGCGCACCAGTCGGGCTCACGCTTGAAGATATGTTTTCACACTACCAAGCTCCACAGATATCATTAGGGTACATTTTACACACATTTAAAACAGAATCATTCTTACCTTGGTATAACAACATGTGATCAAAACCAATGGTAATAAATACCCAATCACTAAAATAGTCACTTTGTATGTTTGTTTCGCCGTTTTCTCATTCCATTCCTCCCAGCAAAAAGAACTATTCGGGGCACGTGGATCATGTGTTAATTTATGGAGCTTAACCGCTGGAACGGCAAAAATAAAGGAAAGAATCCAAATAACACAAACTCCGATGAGAGCGTTTCTGCGATTGCGAATACACGGGGACTTCTTTGAGAGGACAACGGCGATGTACCTATCGACGGACATGGCAACGAGCGTGAAGATACTCACGAGCATGCTCACATTAACAAAATAGTGTACAAATTTACACAGAAAAGCTCCGAAGACCCATTCAGGCAAAGAGTAAATTGTTGCTTGAAACGGGACACAAAAAAGGAGAAAAGACAGGTCAGCTATACTGAGGTTAAGAATAAAAATGTTGGTGGTACTTCTTGAGCGTCTTGACTTTATTCTCCCGATTACAATCATCACCAAACTGTTTCCGATTATACCCAAGAAAAATATACATCCAAAGATCACTGGGACAATCACAACCTCCGGACCAGGACGATAATTTGTTGTTTGGTTCATGTCCATAAGTGCATCAGTCGAAAATACCGTCTCGTTTATCGACAGCTCCATGTTCTCTGCCATCATTTATTTCCTCCTGAGCTCCAAAATATCAGCTCTCCAGGCACCAGAGAAAGCGATGAAATTGTGCGCTTTCTCGCATTAGTGGTTTTAGTTCGACCGCATATTATGTCTGAAACAGAACGTAGGCTCCATTCTGGTGATTGCAGGACAACCCTCTTAACGGACAAGTTTCCAAGTAAACGAATGAATTGCGCGTGCCTTGGTGTGCCTCAATTCCAAATCCAAGTACACTGTTCCTTGAAGGGGTATCCGTGTGCTGCATACCTAAACTGGAAAGCTCAATCTCCAAACACACATTGACATGATTCGATGGTTAGTTTCGCTTTTGTAAAGTCAAAATAAGAACGTGCTGTGGGTGGACTACCAACAAGTCATCAAAACTGTAGCCTACGTCCTCCAACACGGATGGAGGACCGCCCGGAATGATATAACTCAATCCAAATTTAAGGATCGACCCACACTAATCTGAAGTCTCCTCCTTACTGTATGGGGCATAAAATTAGTTGCAAACTTCGCAGTCACTGTAATAGTACTCACAAAAAAATTGATTTGGTGCTACCTTTTAGCGTTTAGCATATTAAGACATACGACCTGCAAATGTAGGTCACATATTGCGTAATGATGTTGAACTTTGAAAGCAAAAACTTAAGGCAGTATCCCTTCATAAATACCTAGAGAACTTTAAACTCCTCTGACATTACCTGAAAATGATAACGATCAAATAACAGTGAGGTAAGCAAGGAGCTGGGATGTAGTTAATAGCTGAAACTCTCCTGTATGCTAGTGCTTTCACTGAATTCTTTAACAGCGAAATTCTCTTGATCAGTAACACACCTTTTCCGAATAGAATTTCCATAGGCTTTAAACCGAGTCATCAAGTGTTAATACAGTAAAAGAAGACAAACTGCTCTAATGCTCACATATCACGTTTTTCTAAGGCACTACCCAGCTTGCTGTGTTTCAAGGCAGGTTTGTTTGGGTATGGAATAAGACAGGAAACAGGTAGGCCATGTTACCTCACCCGAGGTTGGGACAACTGGAGCCCCTTAGAGTTACATAGCCAAGGACAGAGGTCACAGGTTACATACTGAGACATAAGAACTTGCAGCAACTTGGTACTGGGTCAGCATAGCTGTATATCCTGTTTGGGATTATAACAAACAGTTTTCCAATAACTGGTGTGGAGTTCTTACTGACTGAATTGCACCTGCTTCTGCATTCCTTACTTCCATATCCAAATACTCTGTTCTTTGAGGGTGTCTCTCTGTCCTGCATACCTAAACTGGAAAGCACAATCAATCTCCAGACACAGTCACTGAATCCTTACTTCCTAGGTCCTTTGTCAGAACCTATTCAGGAACCTCTATTTTAGTCCCTTGTGGACAATGTAATTCCATTTCCTATGTATTGTAGACTTGGCAAGGATGCAGACCCATTTAATAGCATCACAGAACATTTTTAATAAAATGGCCAACACATAAGTGAGAAGCATTATCTCTGCAATTTATGTCTATTTGACTCTCTCCAGCTGCCATGACTGCCACCATACTTGTCATAACACATATAGATGGGTTTTTATGAAGTTAGTTGCTAAGCTCTGCTGCACCCTGACATTAGGACCATTAAACCAATAATGTGTTCCGCGGCCAATATATTTGTTTATGTTGGAGTTGAGTGAAAATGACAGTCTTCCTTTGGATTATGTGAGCAGAAAAGTCAACACAAATCTTGCTGCAGGCAGTGATATTAGGCTTTAGACTCTCACTTAATCATACAAAGCATGTGAGTTATGTCAGTCACACGGCTGCAATGATAACAAAGTTGTTCGATTGTTGGGCAGAGAATTTAATTATTAAAAACACACAGTATTTTGATAGTTGTTTGAAGTTGTAGCAGTTTCATTTATGACAGTCATAACTGGGGCCATGACAAGGCAAACTGGACTGCTGCCCAGATTCTGATTGGCCCAAGGCACAGACATAGAGGGAAAAAAAAAAGGTAAAAGTTCTAAGACTGAGAAAAAAAACATTTTATCATGCTAAACATTAAAAAAAAAAAAAAGTTAAAAATTGTACTGATATCGTACATTGGTTCATGTCCATAACACAGTCTCAATGTAACAGGTCATATTCGGTATTTCAGTGTAGTGGGACATCATTTGAAAACAAATCACACACAACCAATTTCTTAGATATAACCTTGAAATGTGCATGATTGATTGATTGATTGATTGATTGATTGACTGATTTATTACCGACTTGATTGCATTCGGGTTCCCTTATAATTCTGTGATTGTTTGCTTTTTGAGTGTTACAATATATATATATATCTTTGTGAGGGAGCCAATAGCATGTGAGGGGGAGAAAAAAGCAATGATCTGTTCGATGATCTATCCATCGTGGTCACCTTGCTATGGTTTCAAAACCAATCCAACTTCAAAAGTGAAGACAGTCGAATTAATATGTTTAAATATCCCAAACCAGCAGGTCTTTGGGGAGATGTGAAAATACTTTCCAAAAGTAGTAGTAGAAGTAGTTGTAGTCAAAGTGATAGAATGAGCCGTGATCGTGATAGCAGTTGCAGTTATAGTAATAGTTATACTCGATGGGGAAAGGGATTCAAACCAGCAAATTCCATTTGTTTCAGTTTATTAAAATTGATTGATTGGTGTTTTTTTTTTTTTTTTATTTAGATGAATAATGTTATGTAACCAACAAATGAATGCACTTACATCTGTAGCTACAATTTCAGTAAGGTCCTTAGTCACTCACTTATTTGTTGTTCACTTTCCTATTTTTATCGCAGTGAATAAAAATGTATCAAAAGCTGCTGCTTGTATTTTTTCATTTCAGTCTTAACAACAGTAGGGTGTTGCAGTTCCCCTGATTGTGTGGGTATGACTAATACCAACCTCTCACCTGCTGGCGGTCTTTTTTTTTTTTTTTTTGGTCCAAAAGTTAAAAAAAAAAAAAACATAACAGGCAAGCTGTGAGAGACAGGTGAATGACAAGATTAAGGATACAAGGACCAAAAACACTGCCATGCTTACCCTAAAACATGAGAAAATGTCAACTTACTTCTTGGTACTTTTTGCTCCACCCCAGTGATAGAGCATGTTTTCTAAACTTATTACATTTACATTTTGGTAATGTACAATTTCAAAAAGCAGGGCATGAAGCCTAAAGGCAAACATTCAGCCAGTGTAGTGACTAGATTACACTGAACAGACTTCGTCCGTCACTGAGTTGAGTTGAACTGTTCTGTTCACTGTGATATTCGCAATATTCCTGCCCAAAAGCTCTCGACCAGACGTGAACAACTGAGTACTTATCAGAAGTACTGAATGATACGGGGTGCTGCTTATTTTCAGGGCTTTTCTTTCAACATCTTGTCATTGAAAAAACAAAACAAAACAATCACTTTAAGAATTATGAGTAATTGCCTTTTCAGACAAAAAAAAAACAGTGAATGCACCAGTAATTAGTTCACTTACCTCAATGATCTGTTTTAGTATTCAGGAAATATTTTCAGCTGGAAACTCTCTGGAATAAATTCAAAAATATGAGAGCATTTTAGAGGTTCACCACACTTCCCAGGGAAACTTCACACGTCAGTGAATTCATTAAGAGATAAGTGTAATTGCATATTTGCTGTTGCCAAGGTCAAGGCTGTGCCAGCTTTAAACCTGATAGCTCTGTACGTCATCACAAACGTCTACTGACACTTGCTACTAAACCATCCATTTATTTTTTAACACTGAACTATCGGTAGATGGATTTTTCTGGATTTGTCACTAGTGTATCAGTGCAGTCTATAATAAAAAAATTATGTCATGAAGCAGAAAAACGACCTAATTTTAGATATTGTTACACAAACTGTGATTAATCCTCAGCCTCTCTGTGTCACTCCAGTCGCTGTAGGATATCGGTTTGGACGTGGTCATTTAGTGGCAGATTGGACATCTGAAACCCAGTGTCTTTTGAGATATAGATGCGTAAACTGGACTGCAAATGGCCTTCTCAGAAATACACTGAACAACCCACTAATTAACTGGATAATGCTGGTAAAAGGAACATCCTTTGGGCTGTAAATGGGCTGATTGGATGCGTCAGTCATTGTTCCGCCGCGGCATGGCCGACCATACTATTTCCATGAACTGGCTGAAAGTTATTCTCAGTATTCTCATGTCCGGTGCATTGATATGTTTCATATTTTACATGAATTCAGATTGGTGTGGCACACCGTACAGAGTCAATACATGCACAGGTGAATCACAATTAGCTTAGCGCTCTGACAAGACGACCAAAAGCATTTCCCGATAAATGTCACACCAGATTAGACACTTTGCGGATATCAGGGGATCGGTAAGAGGAGAGGCAACAGAACCTTCTTTCTGAAGCTACTCACCAGCCGTGCATGACACAGACATCAAACACAATGTGCTCTGACTGTCATAGAGGCATCAAGGGACACGCAGAGTAAACAACAACAATAGCACACGAAAGAGGAACATCATTTCCAGCAGCCCTGACAACCCACAACGTCTTTATCCAGGTTTGCTTCTGCACAGAATATTTGGGTCTTTTGGGACTTCCAGAGATTTGCCTAGCTGCATCTGAGAGCTATGTTTTTCAAGTGATCTAAAAGCAGGAATTAACTTTTCAGTAACTGCTAAAGTAGGACCTCTTCAAATCTCTGAGGAAATTTAGACATGAAACACTTCTAGATTAAGAAATAATTTGGATTAAATTCTCATTCTCTGTATATGTTTGTGAATACGGGTGCAGAGTAAGTTTACAGTCCAGTCATGCCCAGCAACATTTTGGAGTTAAGCGTGCTTTCTGCTCCAATCAGAGCATGGTTTTTTCAGACTAAAGTGGGAGAAGAGTATTATATGTGGACGGCTCATTTGTTGTTTGAGCAGTAGGTGCTTTAATCTTGAAATTGAGCTTCTGTTGAGTTTACTCAGTGCATGTCTTCCTGGAGAACATAACCAGGACATTTTCTGCTTTTGCGCTTGCAAACACTATGACCCTCCGTGAAAACTGTCTCCCTGATTAAACAATGAATCGATCTGGAGAGTTATTACTTAAAATATTAAATGTATCTTCTGAAGGTCCATGATACTGGTCACATGGATGTTTTGCTCTGTGTGAACCGGAAATGAATGATGCGCTCTTAGGTGACCTCAGGGGAAGGCCTGTTCGTTTTTTGTTTTTTGGGGGGGGTTTTGTCAGTGAGAGACAAGACTCTGTGTCTGTTGGAAACCAGAGTCCATTTCAACTGAGTGAGGTCATGCCATACTCAACAAGACTTTGATGATGAGATGGCAGGAGAACAAAGTGTGGAAGCAGAGAGAGGATTTGTACAGTACTCTCAATCTAATTATTTAGATTTGAAGAGAGAGCAAGAGGGGTAAAGAGAGAGAGAGAGAGAGAGAGAGAGAGAGAGAGAGTTGCAGCACAATGTAATTGTGAGGGTTCTATCCCCTCACAGAAGAGAACTGTGCAGATTGGTGGATGATGAAAACCAATCCAGTTTGACAGGTCTCTGTATGGAATTACTATAGAGCTTTTATTCTTTTTATTTAGTTAATCAGGCTCTTCCGTGTCAGTGAAGAATGTCAACGGCTTTATACAAGTGTTGAAATGGAGGAGGGTTAGAGTGTCTTTATTCTTCACTCTGACTGAATGCAAAAGACATCTTAACTGAATATGACAATGAAAATTATTGAAGTAAATTCAACTTATAAAAGATTCCCAAACATTTAATGCTGAACATATACAGTGTCTGTGTGTCCATCCAAAATATTGGTCCGGTGTCAAAAGATCTAACATGATGAGCTGAGGATTCAGCTGTGATATTTATTCTGAATGACTATGTGAGTTTTATACTTATGACGTCACTTTTTATGAAATCAGTCCATAAACAAATGTAAAGACATAAGTCTCTGTGATTTGAGGCAAATGGTGCATTGATGAGAATATTGCTGTAGACCATTTAAGTTATTTACAATCAAACAGAGAAGCAAACAAAACTCTTCCAGTCCTTTAATGCACAGGTGTCAAAATCCAGTCCTGGAGGGCCATGGTCCTGCTGTTTTTCTCGTAGACCAACTAAATAGAATCTCTGATTGGCTGAAGAGTGTCCACACCTGTTTTCAACATGAAAAATCAACAGGTAACTAAGCGGTGAAAACAAAAAACAGCAGGACCCCGGCCCTCCAGGACTGGAGTTTGACACCGCTGCTTTAATGCATATGGTGCCTGTGTAACATAGGGCGGAGTTTGATTTCAAGTTTTATTTATTTATTTATTTTATATAATTTCATTCAAATGAAAATGAACTTTTTTATTCAAGTTCATTTTAAAGGAAATGTTTCCCAGTACCTGTATGAGGAGCTGTCGGTCTCTTCCAAATGACAAGCGAAACGAGCAGACGGATCGTTTTTACACTAGAGGGCGAAGTCCCGCTCTGTCAAAGCCTCCAGAGTGTTTTTGTAGACAGAGTGAACGATGATGACATTACACTGGTACAATACATCAAACCAAAAACATTGTGCGTAGGAGGGGATAAAAGCATGTTCATAGCAAGGAGCAGTGAGACAACTAGACAGAAAAATATCCAGAGGGTATGAGAGATGAGGAAAAGAAAAAAAAAAAAAAACATATTGGGCTTTGCAAAACCCAGAATGGATCAACCTTTAGCAGTGGTGTATGGAACCCTGAGTAGCATAATGGCTGTTATGTGTATGTAAAAATCAAAGCTGTGTGTAGCCCGTTTGATAGCTCTCTCTCTCACTCACTCATTTTCTAAGCCACTTATCCTAATTAGGGTCACGGGGGGTGCCGGAGCCTATCCCAGCGTTCATCGGGCGTAAGGCGGGGAAACACCCTGGACAGGTCACCAGACCATCGCAGGGCAGACACACAGACAAAGACACACTCACACACACATTTATACCTAGGGGCAATTTAGTGTCTCCAATTCACCTAACCTGCATGTCTTTGGACTGTGTCGAGGAAACCCACGCAAAAATGGGGAGAACAAGCAGAGTGGCGCAGCGGAAGCATGCTGGGCCCATAACCCAGAGGTCGATGGATCGAAACCATCCTCTGCTATCTCAGCTACGTTTTTGTCTGGAATTTCCCCATGCTTATGGATAAAGGGTCTATCTGTCTAACATGCAAACTCCACACAGAAAGGACCCTGGCTGGGATATCAAACCCAAGATGTTTTTGCTGTGAGGTGACAGCGCTACCCAATCTGCCAACCCCATTTGATAGCTGTGCAACAGATATTCAGTTTCTATGTGATTCCTTCCCTTTACCTGTTTCTTTTGAGTGGTGGCACTGAAATGAGTTGATGCCACACGATTGGCTGACGTTGGCTGTGACTATTAAGTCCCACCTTGATTGACACAGTAAGTGAATACGTGCAACAAAGTTCTCAGGGAAAATGGTCAGTTCGGAATACCGAGAGAAGAAATCGCCTAAAATAAAGATTACAGAATGATTAGTTCAAATATGGGGCGACACGGTGACGCAGGGGTTAGTGCTGTCGCCTCACAGCAGGTCTCGGGTTCGATTCCCGGCCGGGCGGCCAGGGTCCTTTCTGTGTGGAGTTTGCATGTTCTCCCCGTGTCTGTGGGTTTCCTCCCACAGTCCAAAGACATGCAGCTTAGGTGAATTGGGTTAGTGCTGTCGCCTCACAGCAGGTCTCGGGTTCGATTCCCGGCCGGGCGGCCAGGGTCCTTTCTGTGTGGAGTTTGCATGTTCTCCCCGTGTCTGTGGGTTTCCTCCCACAGTCCAAAGACGTGCAGCTTAGGTGAATTGGAGACACTAAATTGCCCCTGTGTGTTTGTCTGTGTGTCTGCCCTGAGATGGACTGGTGACCTGTCCAGGGTGTTTCCCCGCCTTTCGCCCTATGAGTGCTGGGATAGGCTCCAGCACCCCCTGTGACCCTAATCAGGATAAGTGGCTTAGATAATGAGTGAGTAGTTCGCATATAGATATTTGAGATACTCTTGAATTTGAAGTTTGAATGATATTACAGTAACAGCGTTACACTCAGTCTGTGCTTGGTTAGGGTTTTTGACGTGACTGAGTTTTGTGAAGAGATGGTGAGCCGCCCACACTAGAGGGGAACCTTCATGCAAAGAGCTGAGCGATCACTGGATCCAACCTTGAACTGCGCTGAGTGGTATGCTTGTGTGGCACAGGACAGGCACACGCAGGCACACACACACACGCACACACACACTGTTAGTCCTTTTTGTGAGGGTGCACCTCACCATTCCTATATTGAAATTACATTTGAAAATTGATCGTGATGTAATGCCCTTTTCTGTTAGATTTGTTTTGTCGAGGCAGTCCTGTAATGATTTTCGTTACTTACCTGTTTCATTTGTCTCGTTATTTTATTTTCTGACCAAATTCTCCATATCGTTACTTAGTGAACTAAACACACCCCTTTCACTTCAAACACTGGTGTCTGCTCCATGTCTCCCGATGGGACTACATGAACACTTACCCTGGAGGGTTACATGTGTAATTGTCAAAAGCTCCCCTGGTGTATTGGAAAACCAATTCAATTCTCCCCGTACTTTGGGCATGAGTTTTCATCTGCTTTTGATCCAGGTTTTTTGATCCTTTCCTTGCTGCTCACAGTGGTTTGGATGAGCAGTAGACAGAAAAGCGACCCCTACAGGGGTACATGAAAGGTGTGCTAGATGTTGGTTTGTTAGTCTCCGTCTACTCAGAGCCCCCAAATCCCTCTCACTATGGAAAAACAGGGCACATAGAGGGTTGATGCAAGATGAGTGACATCCACATGCAGAAGAAAGGCAAAACAACAGAGGAAGAGACAAAAGATCAAACATAAACTGTGCTAAACCTCAGAGTCATTAAACTGAACTCTGAAGTCACCACACAACTCTGTATTATGTATATGTATATGTATATATGTATATATATATGTATATACTGTGTACATACATAAATATATGTGTGTCTGTTAAAATCTGCCCTTACATGAATTGGGAGCCAATGAAGGGAAGCTAGGACAGGTGTAATGTGATCAAATTTCCTTGTTCCGGTCAGGATTCTGGCGGCAGCATTCTGGACCAGCTGAAGACTTTTGGTAATAGAGGCAGGCAGACCAGAGTACAGAACATTGCAGTAATTGAGGCGAGACGTGACAGATGCGTGAACAATGGTTTCTGCATCAGATATACTTAGAAAGGGCCTAATTTTAGCGATATTACAGAGGTGATCAAAGGCAATTTTAGTTGTGTTTTTTTATATGAGGGACTAGCGAGAGACTAGAGTCAAAAATCACACCAACGTTTTTAGCTGTAGAGTTTTGACAGATGATGCAGTTGTCAAAATTTAGGATAAGATCACTATAAAGATGCTTATACATAGAGGGACCAATGACCAGCATTTCAGTCTTGCTTGCGTTGAGCATCAGGAAATTTGAGGACGTCCAACCCTTAATGGCATAAAGACACGCCTGAAGGTTAGC
This sequence comes from Chanos chanos, assembly GCF_902362185.1. NCBI lineage: Eukaryota > Metazoa > Chordata > Actinopteri > Gonorynchiformes > Chanidae > Chanos > Chanos chanos. Next base: position 5,614,334 of record NC_044496.1, on the reverse strand, counting down.
CAAATCAGAGCGGTCATTGTGCTTGATAGGTAAGAAAATCTGAGTATTGAACTGAAAGGAAATGAAATGAATTAAAATGAATTGAATTGAATTGAATTAAAGCAAATTAAAATTAAAATCAAATTAAATTAAGCATTTTTTTCATAAGATAATCTCAAGTGCAGTTGAGTCAAAACTTGTAGATTTCCATAGCAAGTTTTGCAAGGGCTAAATTAACTCCGACAGTTTCCCTGTCAGATAGACAGTTATTTTAATTGATCTTTGTAAAACATTAATAACTTTTTCATTGCTATATATTTATACCGAAGATACTTTTAAGGGTATGCTTTTGACGAGTTTATAGAAGAGTGGCTTTCTGTCTTGTTTTTTTTTCTGTTGGCAGTGTGACTGCTGTAAATTCATACATGTGACAAAATGTCATGTTAAAAGATGTGTTATGTGGTTTTTGCAGTGTGGTGGCTGAGAGAGCATCCTGTGCACAAAATGTCATTTACATCATGCAACAGATTATAGCATGTGTGGGAACATTCCACTCCAGGGTGGCCTCTTCTAAAAATCTTAAATGTATTTCTAGTTAAACTGAGTGTTCTGTAGTATGTGAATAGCAGTGACAGGCAGTGACTGATTGACTGTGACTTTGAGTCACAGGAACTCCACTCTGAATAAAATAACTGAATAAAATATACAAGGCTAAAAAAAAAAAAAAAAAAAAAGGTTGTGTAGAAATAGACTCCAAACTAACTAAAAAATAGACTCCAAACTAACTTAATTTCAGATGGAAAAGGAGGCCTCCTCACTACTGACAGTACGTCACTATCAACTATAAATATATATATATATATATATATATATATATAGAGATAGATAGATAGATAGATAGATAGATAAATTATGATTTACATATATATATATATACATATACATACATACATACATACACACACACACACACACACACACACACACATATGTGTGTGTGTGTGTCTGTGTTTGTGAAAATATACATATATTTGTATTTTTAGACCAGTTAGATCTCATGGTCTGTTACATAATTGGCCCTAAAATGTTCTGTCTTTTGAATAAATTAGCCAACTAGAGCTGGGCAGCCTTTTCTGTCTCTATGTTCCTTTCCAAAAGCATTTGTCTTCCTCTAGCCTACTCCACATGTTCGTTTAATGTGTTCACTGTGGTATTTTTCCCTGCAATTCAGTGAAAATGAACTTTTAAAGGTTGTATTTATTCAACCAGCCTTTCAATCATCAGCCGCATGCTTGAGTCCTCATCTGTAATCTCATACCTCTTATAGATTAGGAGGATCTACTTGGCACTTAGAAATTTCAAGTGCGAGATTGTAGCGAAGTTCCATATTCTAACACCTGTAATGTTCTACTTCCGTTCTCCTTTTTGAATGTGTTGACGACGTGTCCCTTATCTTAAGCAGTCTCCAGTTTCAAATAAATAAATAAATAAATAAATAATGGCTCAGTGTGCCGTTTGGATGCTTATATCACAATAAAGTCTGAACTGTGGGTGGACAAAAACTCTCCTCTCTCTAACCAAGGACATTGAATTTCACCTCAGCAGGAGTTGGAGCATGCATTTGAATCAGATAGTCAAGGCAACAAACAAAAATGTTTAGTTTTAGAATAGTGTGGAAAAAACATGAAGAAAAATAGCGTATCGAAATACATTTTGTTTCCTGAGTTTTTTTTTTAAGACTTTCAAAAAGCACATATTATGGCTGACATACGACGCGATGTGCTTCCTTCTGAGCATATTAATGCGCTGGCTGTTATAACGTTGTGGTATAAATAACCCTCTCTAAGAACACAGACAGAACGTGAAAGCTCTTTCATATAATGCATCACCCCATCCCCTTATGATGTCTTTCTTCTCCAGTGTGCTCTGTTCAACAAGTGAGCGGCTACGCGATACTTTACACTCGTCGGTCCGGGCTGGCATGTTGCCATGGAAATGCTCGTGTTTGTTTCATATTGAGAGGGTCAGGAATTCCTAGGATTTTAAATTGCACACAAAGTCTGTCCGGGAATCAGCTTCTCGGTAGTTTTTTTTTTTTTTTTTTTCGTAATAGAGCACGCCAAGAACATGACAAGGTTGCAAAAGAAACACACTCAGTTCCGAGAAAAACGACTTGTTGCTTGCATTGGATCTGTATCGTACAATCTAATAGGTTAGGTGATTCCTGTAATTTTTAGTTTAAACAGGCTATGTGAGCAAATATGTCTTGCATGTGATTGGGCAAATCAGCATCTTTATAAAAAATAATTACGTGAATATAGATGCTCCTTTCTCACTCTAAACACCTGTCCTTTCATTTAGAGATGTAGTGATGGGAGAGGTTCTGTGTCAGTCTTTGACAACAGCGATTGCCACTACCTGTTTACACGGACCTAAAGCGCCATCTTCTGCTCAAAAAAGAGTATGCAATTCAGACTAGACCAAAGAGCCATTGAAGCAAATACCTTTGATAAATGGATAGAGTCATGTGCACGTACGATGCGCTGAAAAAAAAGGGAATTTTCATGATGAGACTTGACATGACATCTTTCCTTATGTAACTATGGTAGGATTAGATTTGCTGTCTTGTGTGCATTTACATTTATAATGTAGATTTCCTGACACTTTATAGCAGATATTTCTCAGCACTTATTTTTGAGACAGTTCATGTCTGAGGGTAGACACAAAAAAATATAATTTCACCATAACAGTAAGGTGGGTCTGTTGTGTGATAATCTAGATTATCACACAACAGACCCACCTTACTGTTATGGTGAAATTATATTTTTTTGTGTCGATCATTTTTCATAGCATCCCAACTTTTCACACTGCTTCTTCTTTCACACTTCTGTAGCCCTGGTCTGTAAGCACTGTTTCCAACTGTACCGGACTGCAGTTCACTCTTTTAATTCCTTCAACTTTTTTGGCACTTTTATCTGTTCTAATACTTGAACTTAGCTTGGTGCTTATATCACAGAAAGGTGCCTCATGGCTGCATGCTTGGTCTGTATTCTGCCTAACTTCAAAGTCCCTTTGGATAAAAGCGTTCACTTAATGATTAAATATCAATGTAAATGTGTTCATTACGCTATGTTCTGTGTTCTCACTTGACCCTTGTATAAAATGTTTGAAATGGACTTGTATGGGGGGTCAGGCGGTCTTTATGGGGGACACACTTGCTGTTTAAAACCACATGTCTTGGTAAGATGAGACTAAAAGTCAAACATAAGAATAACCATTTAAAATGTATGATTTCTTTATTAATCTTGATTGAGTATTGACTAACACTGTCCAATCACACAAGTAAGTGGCATTGACCAAGCAACTGAACTCCCAATGCACATCAACAAACACTGCATTAATAAAGCAGCAATAAAACACTACAAACACAATTAATTAGTGTTGTTGCAATGATTTTTATTGTAGATATGTGAATCTATTCAGTGGTTGGACCATGCATATTTTCTGGACCTACGAACCGATGGATGGCACTGTTCTACTTTTTTTTTTAGAAGGCTTTGACATCTTAGTTAGCAGCCAGGGTCTGGTCCACCCAAGCGCGCAGTTCAGTAACGCGAGCGTACACAGCGGGTGTGGAGGTGGAGCATCTGCTGCTTCCCCAGGAAACAATACCGACCAGAGTCCAAACGTTGTTCTTCTGGCACACCAGAGGACCACCAGAATCACCCTAAACAGTGAGTGAGAGAGAGAGAGAGAGAGAGAGAGAGAGAAAGAGAGAGCAGGTCATTTCAAAAGCAGATGCCAGATGAGTGGCTGTGTAAAGATTGGTGTGAAAAACTCTACGTGCTCTATTACTGTTGGAATATTACACATCAATCAGTAATGGACTAAGATAAATTGCATCCTTTTTGAAATTTTGATTTAACTGCATTTTACAAAAGGCAAGGTGTCATTTATTCATTACTTATGTTATTGTTTCAGTTATAGATTCAGATTCAGTTCCAGATTCAGTATTAGTTTGTAGAGTACGTAGAAGTGAGGGAACTGCTTAAGATGGATAAATGACAGGTCGGCCTCACCATGCAAGAGGAGGCACCATCAGCTCCAGCACAGATCATCACATCGGAGATGTTGCTTCCCCAGTATGTCTTACACTGATCATTGGACAGAAGGGGCAGGGCAGCCTGCTGCAGCTGGTTGGGGGTGTACCAGTCTTGAGAAGAGGAAAAAACAAAAAGAGAAAATGAAGTAAGAAAACGTATAAGGGTGGGGTGGGGGGGGGGCTGCCTGATTTTGCATGAATCAGACAAACCAAGGGAACAAAACCATCGTGGTTCACTTCTCGCAAATTTAGAGAGTATGCTTTCTTACTCAGGGGCTCAAATACAAATTCCTGCTAAACCACTGGTGATGAGGTGATAAATGAAAAGTGATGTGTCATTTACAGAAAAATAAGGTTGCTCTTACTGAATCACCTCATTCAACGAACAGCATTATTCAGTAATATACAGCACTACGGTCTCCTACAGAATATCCCATAGAGAAAACATAGTTGATCTGTATTCAAACATTGCAGTTATGGCTGTAGCCTGTCTGAGCTGTAGGTCAGATTAAAGACAGTATAAACAGTAATGAAGAGAGAGGGGGTTTATTTTACCACTGTAACGGAGCAGACCCCAGCCAGAGGTCACACAGGTCATGCCTGGTGCGAAGTTATCAGAAGACTCTGCCAGGCAGACGGGAGACACATGGGAGTTCAGAGAAGCGGGGGAAGCCAGTTTGATCAGAGCGATGTCATTGTTGATGGTGTTGGGGTTCCACTGGGGGTGAGTGAACACCTGTGTAGAAAGATGTTGGGGGGGTGGACTGGTCACTTTTCTGTCCATTACATGTTCCAACTTTTGACCAAAATGAAGACAACAAACTTCTCTGATCTTGATAAAACTCTCAGTTGATTTGAACATATTTGGAATATACTTATGTGTTTCTAAAGACTTCTGAAGAAGAGAGGCTAATGGTGTGTGTGTGTGTTTAAGGTAAGAAAGAATTCTGACAAATGGTGTGTGTTTTTAAGGTAAGTAAGAACTGTGAAAATGCAAATGGTGTGTGTTTTTAGGGAAAGTAAGAATTCCGAAAAGGCAAATGGTGTGTGTGTGTTTTAAAGTAAGTAAGAATTGTGAAAAAGACAAATGGTATGTGTTTTTAAGGTAAGTAAGAATTGTGACAAGGGAAAGACTGACCTTCCCCACTCTCATGGTCTGAATATTCTCCTGTGTGGCACTGCTTCCTTTGTTATGTTCACCAAGGATCACACGGTGGCTGGTGCTGTTGGCACACACATACACACACACACACACACACACACACACACACACACACACATACAGTTCTTACTGTGGCAGAATAATTAAACCAGTAAAAGAGCAAACTGGAACCTAAAGAACAAATTGGAGCGAGAAAATGCATCCAATTGCACAAGTAACATTCCTTTATTTATTTAACTTGTGCTGTTAATTCGATGAACAGACTGCATGGGAGAGTCTTTTTTCAGGCCCCTTAAGAGTTGTTGTAGAGTAGATTTCCATGTACATTTTGCAGGTTGAATGTGTGCCTTGTTTCAGTGCACTACATCTATCGATACAGAGATCTCTCATCTAGAGCTGCAAACTTTGAGTGAGTTGTTGACAGGTCTGTCCAAACTGATAAAATGAGCAAAGACTCACCTCACATCACAGTGGGCAGCAGTCACAACCCAGTTCTCACTGATCAGAGAGCCACCGCAGAAGTGGAAACCAGTGTAGTCCTGAGAATAAGAACATTTCATAAACATATGATCTATCAATCCTGTTATCTGAGTGGATAAATTCCAGATGTAATCCGTCAGTTGACATTAACAATGAATTCACAGACTGACCAGGTAAGTAATAAATGAATTAAAAGGTCAGCTGATGTGTGACTGACGATTACCTGCAGGGACACCTGCCAGGGCCAGGAGTGGGGAACTGCCTCCTCACCATTGACAATGCGGGCATAGCCAGTCACCACAGGGGGGATGGCAGGGGTGCCACAGCCTTGGGAAAGAGATAGAAGAATATTAACAATGGTAATGCGTTATAAAGCGCTAGTACACAATTACATTGTTGTTGTTGTTTTAATCTAATTTTTGTTTCTCTCTCATTACTAAGTGAATAAAATAATTTTTAAAAAATGATCGTCCTTGATGGGGTAGGGCGAAGAGACACTAAATACTGAATGAAATCCATAGTGACAGTAACCATATATTACTACGCTGTAGAAATTGGAAATTCTTTTCTGACCATTCACTAAGTTTAACTAGCACATATATCCATGCATTATATAAAAATAATATTACAGATGAACAAATATGAATGTATTATATCAAAATATTGTTTAAAAAAATCTCCAGATCTGATTTTCGCCAGCTTGAAACACTCTACTCACCATAGGCTGCGCTGATGACAGCAAAGCAAGACACGAGCCACAGGAAAGCCATTGTGATTGACACAGCGACGGGTCGCGAGCTTATTTAACACCAAACCCTGGCATGATGTTCACCAATGGGTGTCTGGTGAGAGGAGCAACCCTGAATTGTGAGTGAAATATTAACTCTTGGATTCAGCATCAGCTGGATATCACCTGTAGCCTTTCCCACGCTGTTCAGGTCCCTATATCGTTCGTAAGTACCGTATCTTCTGACCTTCACAATGTTCTCAAATGTTCCCCAAAAATACAAGGGCCTGACCCTTTACCCAATCCGGCAGCCTTCATAGGTAGCCTATTAAAAACGTAAAAGCCTAGCATCGTTCAAGCTGATTTCATTATATCGCGGGTTGTGCTAAATTTCTAAATTACTAAATTTCTATTCCCCTGCTCCTTCAGTTTGAGGGTCCTTCGTTTCAGTCTCTTCAGACATTTATGGCCATGTCTTTATGTAGGCTAATCATGCTGCAGTTCATAAGCACATTCCGCAATTTCTATGCTGTCTTCCACGTTTGTTTTTATTTTTATGCTTTGGAAGTCTGGTGTGTATTCCCCCCCCCCCCCCCGCAATTCTGACATATTTCTCGGAATTCCGAGTTTATTTCTCAGAATTCTGACTTTATTTCTCGCAATTCTGACTTTTTTCTCACAATTTTGACTTTCTTTCTTGCAATTTCAACTTTATTTCTCGCAATTCTGACTTAATTTCTCGTAATTCTGAGATCTTTTCTATCAACCGACAAGTAGTTTCAGCCATCACTTCTGCTCCTCTATAATGGTTCAATGCAACGGACGTACAGTAGCAGATAGGAGCGAATGCTACAATGGCTGCATCTGCTTTGTCCAGGTATTTTGAGATTTATCCATATGTATAAAAGTAAAACTGACTGATTCTCACACACCTGCTTTACAACCTGTCTAGTTTCAGATGGGATAACCCATAAGTAGTGTATGAAAACTACTGCTCACTTATCACAGTCTCCATCAAACGTTATATTCTCATATTGCTCTTTTTGTTCATTGTACAAAAGTATGAGTAAATGCACTACACTCTGGAGACTGTGGTAGGTGGGAAGTATATGTATAGTTGTCGCAGCCTGCACCTCCTTTTGGATTTTTGTTTTGAAATGTCTTGTGCCCCTGTTCCGTGTGTCTCCGCCCCTGACCTGATTCTGTTTATTCTATTTATTAACCTCGTTTTACCCTTGTTAATTTGTACCAATCATGTTTCCCCAGTTTAGTTCTCCTTTTGTACTTAAGCCCTTGTGTTTGACTTGTCCCTTGTCTATCGTTGTTTGTTTTCATTTGAAGGCACTGTTTGGCTGCACCGTTTATATCCAGTTTTGGTTCCTGTTTGCACCTGTTTGTTTGTCTACATTTTGTAAGTAAAGTCCTCCTTTTTTGTTACCACCATCACTGTGTCTTGCGTTTGGGTTCAGCTCCACTGCACGCCTGACAATAGTATAGTACAGTATAGTGTATACATGCATGCATACACACACACACACACACACACACACACATATATATATATATATAACACATTTTTTAAATATAAATTTCATATGTGTTTAATGTTGTGTGTGTATATATATTTGGATGACTGTAGCAGAAAACCAAATAGACCAGTTAGATCTCATGGTCTGTTACATAATTGGCCCTAAAATGTTCTGTCTTTTGAATAAATTAGCCAACCAGAGCTGGGCAGCCTTTTCTGTCTCTACGTTCCTTTCCAAAAGCATTTGTCTTCCTCTAGCCTACTCTACATGTTCGTTTAATGTGTTCACTGTGGTATTTTTCCCTGCAATTCAGTGAAAATGAACTTTTAAAGGTTATATTTATTCAACCAGCCTTTCAATCATCAGCCGCATGCTTGAGTCCTCATCTGTAATCTCATACTTCTTATAGATTAGGAGGATCTACTTGGCACTTAGAAATTTCAAGTGCGAGATTGTAGCGAAGTTCCATATTCTAACTCCTGTAATATTCTACCTTCGTTCTCCGCTTTCCCCTTTTTGAATGTATTGAGTTGAAGTCAGGGGCTCATGATGTGCCCCTGACCTTAAACAGTCTCCAGTTTCAAATAAATAAACAAAGGCTCAGTGTGCCGTTTGGGTGCTTATATCACAGTTATGTCTGAATTGTGAGTGGACTAAAACTCTCCTCATTCTAAAAAAGGATATTGAATTTCACCTCAGCAGGAGCTGGAGTATGCATTTGAATCAGATAGTCAAGGCAACAAACAAAAATGTTTAGTTTTAGAATAGTGTGGGGGAAAAAAAAAAAAGACTTTTGGCCCCTATACCTTTGGATGTAAAGAGCTATTGAAGCAATGGCATTGATGAATGGGTAGATTTTTGTGCACTTTTGATGTGCTGAAAAAAGGGAATTTTCATGATATGTCTTGATATGACCTCCGTTAGCACTGTATCAACCTGTAACCTGACTATAGTTCACTCTTAATTCCTTCAACTTTTTTTGTGCTTGTATTTGTTCTAATACTGAACTTAGCTTGATACTTGTATCACAGACAGGTGCTTAATGGCTACATGCGTGGTCTGTATTCTGCCTCACTTCAAAGTCCCTTTGGATAAAAGCGTTCACTTAATGATTAAATATCAATGTACATGTGTTCATTACGCTATGCTCTGTGTTCTCACTTGACCCTTGTATCAAAGAAATGCTTGACATGGACTCATAAGGGGGTGGGGAGGCACATCATGAAACACTGTGTTAATAAAACAGCAACAAAACACTACAAACACAACTAACTAGTGTTGTTTCATTGATTTTTATTGTAGTAATGTGAATGTGTTTGATGGCTTGATTATGCATATTTTCTGGACCTAATGGGCAATGGATGGCGCTGTTCTGCTTTTTTTTTTTTTTTGGCAGGCTTTGACATCTTAGTTAGCAGCCAGGGTCTGGTCCACCCAAGCGCGCAGTTCAGTAACGCGAGCGTACACACCGGGTGTGGAGGTGGAGCATCTGCTGCTTCCCCAGGAAACAATACCGACCAGAGTCCAAACGTTGTTCTTCTGGCACACCAGAGGACCACCAGAATCACCCTAAACAGTGAGTGAGAGAGAGAGAGAGAGAGAAAGAGAGAGTAGGTCATTTCAAAAGCAAATGCCAGATGAGTGGCTGTGTAAAGATTGGTGTGAAAAACTCTACATGCTCTATTACTGTTGGAATATTACACATCAATCAGTAATGGACTAAGATAAATTGCATCCTTTTTGAAATTTCGATTTAACTGCATTTTACAAAAGGCAAGGTGTCATTTATTCATTACTTATGTTATTGTTTCAGTTATAGATTCAGATTCAGTTCCAGATTCAGTATTAGTTTGTAGAGTACGTAGAAGTGAGGGAACTGCTTAAGATGGATAAATGACAGGTCGGCCTCACCATGCAAGAGGAGGCACCAGCAGCTCCAGCACAGATCATCACATCGGAGATGTTGCTTCCCCAGTATGTCTTACACTGATCATTGGACAGAAGGGGCAGGGCAGCCTGCTGCAGCTGGTTGGGGGTGAACCAGTCTAAAAAAAAAGAGAGAATGAAGTGAGGAAACGGATAAGGGTGGGGTGGGGGGGCTGCCTGATTTTACATGAATCAGACAAACCAAGGGAACAAAACCATCGTGGTCAGCTTCTCGCAAATTTAGAGAGTATGCTTTCTTACTCAGGGGCTCAAATACAAATTCCTGCTTAAGCTACTGGTGATGATGTGATAAATGAAAAGTGATGTGTCATTTACAGAAAAATAAGGTTGCTCTTACTGAATGACATCATTCAACGAACGCCATTATTCAGTAATATACAGCACAGATTGAGCATCCCTAATCCGAATTCTGAAACGCTCTAAAATCTGAGTCTTTCTGAGCGCCAACATGATGCCACAAGTGGAAAATTCTACACCTCACTTGCCCATATGGGGCTGTGAAGCTCTGTTGGCACAAAGATATCTCAATTTGTTCATATTCAAATGGTTGGTGCTGGATTGGATCAGCGGGTGGGACGGAAGTGATGCTCTGCTCCGTGTGATGAAAGCGTTCGCATGCCTCTGATTGGCTAACCCTAACCCTAACCTTAACCATTTCGAATACCGAGCATCACCAGTTGCCTGACAACGAAACAAGCAATCGCAGCAGGAGCTGCCTCTGGCTGATCCAATCTAGCAAGAACCTATTCCAGTGTACTCGAATATCCGAAAAAATCCAAAATCCGAAACACCTCTGGTCCCAGGCATTTTGGATAAGGGATACTCAACCTGTGCTGTGGTCTACTACAGAATATCCCATAGACAAAACACAGCTGATCGGTATTCAGACAGCGCAGTTATGGCTGTAGCCTGTCTCAGCTGTAGGTCAGATTAAAGACAGTATAAACAGTAATGAAGAGAGAGGGGGTTTATTTTACCACTGTAACGGAGCAGACCCCAGCCAGAGGTCACACAGGTCATGCCTGGTGCGAAGTTATCAGAAGACTCTGCCAGGCAGACGGGAGACACATGGGAGTTCAGAGAAGCGGGGGAAGCCAGTTTGATCAGAGCGATGTCATTGTTGATGGTGTTGGAGTTCCACTGGGGGTGAGTGAACACCTGTATAGAATGATTTTGGGGGGTGGACTGGTCACTTTTCTGTCCATTACATGTTCCAACTTTTGACCAAAATGAAGACAACAAACTTCTCTAATCTTAATAAAACTCTCAGTTGATTTGAACATATTTGGAATATACTTATGTGTTTCTAAAGACTTCTGAAGAACAGAGGCTAATGGTGTGTGTCTGTTTAAAGTAAGTAAGAATTCTGAAAAGACAAGGTGTATGTGTTTTTAAGGAAAGTAAGAACTGATGGTGTGTGTTTTTAAGGTAAGTAAGAATTGTGACAAGGGAAAGACTGACCTTCCCCACTCTCATGGTCTGAATATTCTCCTGTGTGGCACTGCTTCCTTTGTTATGTTCACCAAGGATCACACGGTGGCTGGTGCTGTTGGCACACGCATACACACACACACACACACACACACACACACATACAGTTCTTACTGTGGCAGAATAATTAAACCAGTAAAAGAGCAAACTGGAACCAGAGCGACAAAATGCATCAAATGTGCAAGTAACATTCCGGTATTTATTTTACTTGTGCTGTTAATTCGATGAACAGACTGCATGGGAGAGTCTTTTTTTCAGGCCCCTTAAGAGTTGTTGTAGAGTAGATTTCCATGTACATTTTGCAGGTTGAATGTGTGCCTTGTTTCAGTGCACTACATCTATCGATACAGAGATCTCTAATCTAGAGCTGCAAACTTTGAGTGAGTTGTTGACAGGTCTGTCCAAACTGATAAAATGAGCAAAGACTCACCTCACATCGCAGTGGGCAGCAGTCACAACCCAGTTCTCACTGATCAGAGAGCCACCGCAGAAGTGGAAACCAGTGTAGTCCTGAGAATAAGAACATTTCATAAACATATGATCTATCAATCCTGTTATCTGAGTGGATAAATTCCAGATGTAATCCGTCAGTTGACATTAACAATGAATTCACAGACTGACCAGGTAAGTAATAAATGAATTAAAAGGTCAGCTGATGTGTGACTGACGATTACCTGCAGGGACACCTGCCAGGGCCAGGAGTGGGGAACTGCCTCCTCACCGTTGACAATGCGGGCATAGCCAGTCACCACAGGGGGGATGGCAGGGGTGCCACAGCCTTCAGAAAGAGATAGAAGAATATCAGTGATGGTAATGTGTTATAAAGCGCTAGTACACAATTACATTGTTGATGTTGTTGTTTTAATCTAATTTGTGTTTCTCTCTCATTACTAAGTGAATAAAATAATTTTTAAAAAATGATCGCCTTTGATGGGGTAGGGTGATGAGTCAAAACATTAAATACTGAATGAACTCCTATACATCACTGACTCCATAGTGACAGTAACCATATATCACTATGCTGTAGAAATTGGAAATTCTTTTCTGACCCTTCACCAAGTTTAACTAGCACATATATCCATGTGTTAATAAAATAAAAAATAATATTAGGGATGAACCTATATGAATGTATTTAGGATGGGCCACACTGAGGTAAAAACATTCTGAGATTTCGAGAATAAGATCATAATATTACGAAGATAAAGTCATAATTGAGAAAAAAAAGTCATACTACGAGAATACGGTCGTAATTTAATGAGAATAAAGTCATATTTTTTTTTTAAAAAGCCATAATATTACGATAACACAGTCGTAATTTTGCGAGGGAAAAAAACCCATAATAGTTGTAGTAGTAGTAGTAGCAGCAGCCATAGTATGCTGTCCATTGATTTGATGATGACTGCCCTATAGAATCATGATTCATGTAGTAAACCACGCCAACCAGATCTGCACTTGGTGGCAGTTTCCCATGAGGTATAGTCAATGTTATGGAGTTTCATGTTGCGTTTTGCTACACCTTTGTATCTCAGTCGAGGTAGTCCAATTCTATGCGTGCCGGATGACAGCTGCGAGTAAAGGAGCTGACTTGGCAGACGGTCTGAAGGCATTTGTTGTAGGCAGCCTATCCATCTCAGACTTTGTTGGCTTAGTATCATTTACATGCTAGGGAAACCAGCTTTCTCAAGGACGTCAACATTTGGCATTCTGTCTTTCCCCGTTATTCTCATGATCTGGCAAAGATGTCTCATCATAAAGACATGTTGCTTCTTCCCCTGTCTCTAGGTCCAGTCCTCAAAACCATATAGCAGTTGACAAGACTACAGCACGATACACTTTGCACTTTGCAAGTACCGATAGGTGATGATTGTCCCACAGCCTCTCTCTTGGTTGTCCGAATGCACTACTGGCCATTGACGTCCGTATCTCCAGTCTAGTTTTCCATAATTGCTGATGGTGCTACCAAGATACATGAATTTGCTGGCATGGACAAGGTCCTGGTTATCTGTCTGGATACTGATGATATCTGTATCTATCGGACCCAGTAGGCTACTGGTTGGTATAAGGCCGCTGTCTTTTTTGATGTTTATAAAAACAGCAAAATTTCGAGGAAAACACACATCATTTTAGTGAAATTATACTACCAGCAACCAACAAAACGGCCAAGAGAGCAGTAAATGGCAGCGTGAACTTGCTTCTTGTAATCGCTGTATGTCTCAGGCGTCGTGCTGTGCCACACACATCAGTCAACAGGCGACTTAATCATCTTATCATTAAACATTTGATAAATGCGGTTTTGCTTGTTGAACAAACATAGGTTTACAGTTTTGTCATTCCCGTAATATTATGACTTTTTCTCGTGAAATTACGTCTTTATCTTCGTAATATTACGACATCGTTCTCGAAATCTCATGTTTTTTCCCTCAGTGTTGCCCTGGTACTCCATAATAGGTATAATATCAAAGTATTGTTTTAAAAAATATCACCAGATCTGATTTTCGCGAGCTTGAAACACTCTACTCACCATAGGCTGCACTGATGACAGCAAAGCAAGACACGAGCCACAGGAAAGCCATTGTGATTGTCACAGCATGGGCTACGAGCTTATTTAACGCCAAACCCTGGCATGATGTTCACCAATGGGCTTCTGGTGAGAGGAGCAACCCTGAATTGTGAGTGAAATATTAACTCTTGGATTCAGCATGAGCTGCATATCACCTGTAACTATTCCCATCAGGGTTTCCGTTAGCCGGTAATTGCCGGTTTTTGCCTGGTAAAAAAACCCCCAAAAAGTAAAAAAAAACTTGCTTGTATTGCTACCATGGCAGAAAAAGAGAAATGGTTCAGTATCACCTTATAACGTGAAAAGTTTATTGTGATAACCTGTTTTTCACGTTTTAACAAGACATTTTCACGTTATAACAAGATATTTTCACGTTATTACGACACACAAACTTATCACATTATAACAAGAAACTTTTCTTGTTATAACAATAGACTAGGCTATATCTTGTTATGACGTGAAACGTTTCATATGAAAACGTGATAAATTATATTGTTATAACATGAAACGTTTCACGTTATGACAAAATAATAATATTACTAGGCTATAATGTGAAACTCATGTTTGAATGAGGAAATGGAGTGCGGAGAATGCATAAACTGAGGAATAGGTCTATGGCTCATTTACACGATTTGATTAAGTTCTGCTTCGTGCTTGGGTTGAGACGTGGTGAGATTCTGCTGTTACTGAGCACAGTGGATGATATTGTAATGGGTATGCGTACACTAAGAAGGATTTTAAAATGCATGGCTGCACAGAGGAAAGCATGAGTCCGACCCTCTGGAGGTAGCGACATTTCTCAGTGATCTGCTGGAGGGGCACCGAAGGTTCCGAGACCAACTTATCCCCTTACAATGTGAAACATAACTTTAAGTTATTATCACGTTTTAACATGAAACGTTTCACGTTATTAACATGATAACTGTTATAACAAGGAAAGTTTCCCTGATAAGTTTGTATGTCGTAGTAATGTAAACATAGGCTATCTTGTTGTAACGTGAAAATATCTTGTTATCACAATAAACTTTTCACATTAGCCTATAACAAAACATAGGCTAGTTATAACGAAGTCTATCCCTAAACAGGACATTGCAAGCTGCAAAGACACATTAGACACGTTTGATTTCAAGTCGTCAGCAGAGGATTTAGCCGCAATGAAAAAAGGAAGAAAATAAAATGTTACCTCATAGCCTATAGCAGGCATGTCCAAAGTCCGGCCCGCGGGCCAATGACGGCCCGCGGTCAGATTTCATACGGCCTGCAGCTTCAGTCTTATTATGTGTTATTTATGGCTCGCCAGCTCTGTCAGAATAAATAAATCATAAAACTTTAAAAATGTAATTCCTCCTTTCACCACATGGCGGCAGCACCATTCTAATGCTATCTGCCTCTGCTACTGTGCCGCGAACCCTTCTCCGCTCATTTCTGCCATGGCGACCGCAAAAAAAAAAAAAAAAAAAAAAAAAAAAAAAAAAGAGAAAAGTTGACTGTCAGGGCCGCCGCTTTTAGGAGCAGTGGGAATTACAGTACTTCACTGAAAATCGAGGCAATTGTGTATGTCTAATTTGTAAAAAGACGGTTGCATTGTGTAAGGATTTCAACGTTAAGAGACACTACGAGACTAAACATGCTACAACATATAGCAAGCTAACAGGGAGTGACTGCGCTGAAAAAGTGAAGCAACTCCAAACTGCTCTGGCATCGCAACATCGATTCTTCACGCGGGCCTGTGAGTCAAACGAAACTATCACCAAAGCCAGCTACGAAGTGGCCATGTTAATAACTAAACATGGCAAACCTTTTACTGAAGGTACGTTTGTCAAAGACTGTGTCATGAAAATGGTTGAGAACATTTGCCCCGAGAGGAAGCAAGAATTTATGAATGTTTGCCTGGCACGGAGAGTTGAGGACATATCGTCAGATATTCAGAGACACCTGGGGGACAGAGGAGTGGCTTTTGATTATTTCTCATTAGTCTGCGATGAAAGCACCGATGCATCTGACACTGCACAACTACTGATTTTTTTTTAAGAGGAGCTGACGACAACATGAACGTGACAGAGCTGTTTGACCTCATATTGTGTGTATTGTGTATATTTACATAGGTGTTTATTTCTTGTTGTGGCAAGTCAATTTCCCAGTTGTGGGATTAATAAAGTATAATCTTCCTGTAGATGTGACACAAACTTTGGCTTCCTGAAAGATCTTGTAAAAGACAAGGGCAAAATTCACTTGTTTTAAACTTTAATGATAACAGACCACTTTGCATTACTTATAACTCCTGTTTAAAATGTTCATGAGGCAAAGATATTTATCAAACTCATGGAAATTTAAAGTATTCTATACAGTTTGTTCAATGTTATCTGACTCTCCAGATATAAATGAAAGGCAGAATTGTCTTTAGAGTTGTTCACACCTGCCTGAGTGGCTTATATTTGGTTACATTGCCATTTGAAAAATTAAGGTAATTGTGACAATGAAAATTATTTTATAACAGTGTGTATTTTCATGTAACATTTGTGGTGAAAAAAATGTCAGAAGGAACTATTGGCCCCCGGGCATCTTCACTTTATCAAATTTGGCCCTCTTTGCAAAAAGTTTGGACACCCCTGGCCTATAGGCTACATTTGATGCCATGTAGGCCTAGCCTTTTTTAAACAGGCTACAGATTTTACAGGTCACAGATGTTTCATAATGGCCTATATTTTAGCGATAATACTAGGTGTTACTTTTATGTCACTCTGATTCCGCTCTCCCATTACCTGAGGGCAGCTGTGGTCTAAAAGCCCAGAGAAGTGGGCTTGTGACTGAAAGGTTGCCAGTTCAATCCCTTGGATCATCAGGAAAAACATGGGCGAGGGGAGTGAATGAACAGCGCTTTCCCTTCCCTCAACGACCACGGCTGAAGTGCCCTTGAGCAAGGCACGAATTTATCGGGGGAAAAAAAAAACAAATCAGCTCCTTCTTTCTTTTTAATTTAATCAGTAATTCGATAAACTGGTGAAGATCGGGCTGGTTTCCCGACGGATGCAGATTACTGTTCCTGCTGGCTCACCTTTATGATTTCCTCTCAAAGCAAAATAATGTGTTATCTCACAAGTTTGTTCATGTTTATCGGCACCTTGGGAATTTAAGGTCATGTTAGTTGTACGTGCCAGCTTTTAATTTCTAATCATCACACCGCTCTCACGCCAAGCGCACTCTCTCTGCATGCTTGGAGCAGAGCCGGCGTAAGTGGAGAACGAAGGGGGGGGGGGGGGGGGGGGGGGTCATTGAAATGCAGGGAGGGGGGCGGTGACTTTTTACCCAAAAATTACACACGCTGCGCACAGCTATACGATTATTTAACAAGTGCATCACCACACCACACGCACACACACACACACACACACACTCACACTAACAGATCAACAAACTCCAGGAAACACGTACCATCCACACACCATCGTATGATAGCGACTCTCTGAGCTTGATTTCAACAGAGCCAACAACGTTTACCGACATAAAGCAAGTGAGCGCTTAAAGAAACAACCACCAGGTCAAGTCACGCACACAACGTTATGGAGAAGCCTCTGCTAACAAACACATGCAACTGGAAACTGAGAATCAGTATCTACTGAGGAACAGAATCTACCACAGGTAGTGCAATGTAGTAAAATTAACAAAACTATTAGTGACATAAACAATAGGCTAACACAATAGGCCTACCCAACAGATATAAGTATCCCTCAACCAACGTAGCACCCCAAAATATTTTGGCTTGTCAGTGTTCTCCTGAACAGCTGGTTAGTCAGTGCTAGTTGATACGCAAGTCCCAGGGTCCTGTGGGAGAGACCACAAAGTCAGGGCCAGATGAGTCCTAACACCACACTGATACCTGTCCTGAGACAAAACAATAGAAGTCCAATACTGAGTCTGATGTAGTATAAGTTTATTGTGCAGTTCAAAGAGAATACAACAAACTGAGTCAGGTCCCAGGAGTGACTGCAGCAATCCTCACAAAAGCACCGATTCTCAGACATATTCTTATCATATCCCCCTAAAAAGGATGCGCATTGCCTCATCTCTTTTCGGTTGGGTGCCCCTGCCGGCCCAGCCGTGCAAAATCCCCATCCACTCCGCAATACGTCACTATTTCATATTCTCCACTTACAACAAGCATAAGTTGTCACCAATATTCTCTGCCCGTCAATACTGGAATACAACATACCATGTAACCTTGTACGTTTCACCATCTGCATGGTGAAAGCCATTTTCGGATGTTTATTTTGTTTTTTTAAAAGCTAGATAACAAATTAAGCTGGCTACTTTCTTGAAATACTGTGGGAAAGTTGCCAACTTGGGAGTCCACACACACGCAACACAACAAGCTTACGCTATGTTAGCTAGCACTCACCCAGACAACCAATCAAGTGGATTTGAAAACGTAGGCTGGAACGTAACTTTGGTTTTAGCGAATTATGGTGGGCTAAATTATGTATTGTTATTTTAAAGTGAAAATAAATTAAAGAAAAAAAATTCAAATTAGGCCTTAATCTTCACTGAAGGGGCAGGGTAGTCCACCTGCCCTTATGCCTGATCCGTTCTACGCATGTGTGATTTTTTTATGTCGTTGTTTTAACTGTGCATATGACAATAAATTTTTGGCCTTTTTTTGACTCCGACTCTACCTCACACTCCCTTTTGGTTGGACGCTGGTTATGTGTGGCTGTGTACTTGTACTCCGCATAATGAAATTGAGGCTAATGTAATCTAATCTAATAAACAATAACTTTGCGTGTCAATAAATGTATATCATGTAAGCACAGTGTTGGTGTATGATCACATTTGTCTTTGATAATATGTGAAAATATGGCTAAAACTTCTGATTTATTCTACACAACTGCAGCTACCAAATCCTTAAGTAATCGATGTGTTTGATTAAGTTAACTGGGTGGTTGTTGTGAAAACACTTGTGATCCCCCGATCAGTGAAGCTGGCTATGGTTAGCCTCTGCTCACCTTGTGAAATTGGTGAGGCATTAGCTAAGTGTCTTGCTTTGTAGTCCTGTTATTTTTCACTGTTAGCAGAGGGATAGCAACAGACATGTTTTAAAGATGCAATGGGTCTAAAGTCTGTACAGAGACGACATACACATGCATTTTATTGAACAGAATCGAATGTGGGTCAAACTGTTCTTTAACTACCACGGGCGTTATGTTGTCGATTTTCCGAAATTCCATCACTCATAGGAATTTTTTTCACAACCGGTGTCGTATGAAATATAGAACGGCATGAAATCTGGAACGGGTGCATCCGGTTAGCCATTTTCATAGGAAATACGTCAAATTCTGTCGACAATACAACGGTGCATTGCAAAATCAAAGTGGGAAAATCAATTAATTAAAATATATAAGCAACACAATACCTAATTGCTAGACACACAACCAAACTACAAATTCACAACAATAATTCTGTTCGTATAGACATGTAATGTACATCCCATGTCATATCGTTTACAATTAGTTTATTGAGCCAAGGTATATGGGCAAAGCATCGTATTAGCGGCTCGGTTAGCCAAACGTATTGTAAAGGGATTAGATACACCACAAAAGTGGGATTTCATTCTTTCACACTTTACTTTTTGTAAGTATGTTCTATGTTTAACAGCCGTTTCACAGTTTGGTGCCTCCAAATGTGATAATTTACATTAGTAACTGTAGACAGAATTTGACGTATTTCCTGTGAAAATGGCTAACCGGATGCACCTGTTCCAGATTTCATGCCGTTCCATATTTCATACGACACCAGAACTTGCCAAAAATGCTAATCCACAGCATACAAAATGAGGACTGTCACTCGCTCACTCTATAACACATAGATATAGAAACATTTCTATATCTGTGCTATTACAAGCATTACATATCTTTAAATAGACTTTCACTGGGAACTGCCAGTTGTTTCTGGTTAAAATGTTCACACATGCGTGGTACAAATCGTGTAGGAATAAACTGGTTCTTAATTCAACTGAAAAATCACTTTAATATGTAATAATACTCTCTTTAAAACATATGTTTGTTGTGCTTAGTAAGTATATTTCAAAGTTATTTTTGTTTTGAATGTTGCTTGATAAAAAAAAAAAATTTAAATGAATAAAGTCTGAAAATAATCTGGCCAGTACATGTCTGTGAAAGAGTCTGTCCACCAGAGGGCAGAATTTTTCTGTATGTGGGCACACCTGTTTATGTGGGAAATATGTCAGTAACAGAGGAACAGAACTATAATATGGGCAAAATTAAATATTTTTTAGACGTGTTTCAGTTTTGTAACTGAATATAGAGAAATGAAACAAAATCACCTTTTAGCTCCAGAGCATGGGAAAACAGACAAATAAGAACACACACACACACACACACATACATGTTCACAACTACATGCTTTTATGACTTTATGACTTCAGCATCCATATTATAGTGCTTTCTTAGCAGGTCTTGATATTCAAATAAACCTGTACACACATACACATTTGTGCATGTAGACACTGACCCATATACACATAATTACTGTGAAAAAGCATTACATGGTGCTTCTGAAAAGTCTGGAGGTTTTGGGAGACAGACTACTGAAAAGGCAGAACCACTACTGAATTCAAATAGAGATGAACTGACAGCCTCATTTGGTTGCATCAAACTTCAGCAGAGCGTCCGTCCTTCACAGTCGTATTAAATGTCTTTAGTGAGCAAAACCAGAGCTTAATCATAGTATCTCATTAGCATTATTCATACTTTATTAAATATTTGTATGGGCAGAAACTTTGCCAGTCTCCATGGGGGAGCACCGTGTTCTGGTCTTAAACTGTGAGGGATCCTAGCGCCACCTGGTGATTGCCGTTGAAAGTAAATAATTTGTCCTTTCTCTTTAAGTTTCAGTGTCACTTAAAGGATCGGGG
Organism: Chanos chanos; assembly: GCF_902362185.1. NCBI lineage: Eukaryota > Metazoa > Chordata > Actinopteri > Gonorynchiformes > Chanidae > Chanos > Chanos chanos. The sequence goes on along the minus strand of NC_044496.1, from coordinate 5,593,429 downwards.
GTGAGTTGGCTTGACCCCTGATGTGGAAACTGGTCCCGTCACCTTAGCACTCCTCTGTGATATTCTCCTCACACCATTAAAAACGAAGTTTTAACAAAGCGTAACGCCATTGACGTGAAGGATTGGATTTGTGTATAATCTGTGCTGTACCTCTAAAAGCTTAGTATTGCAATATCAATGAAAGCACTGCTCTGTAATCGATAGTGAGGAGTGTTCAATAAAGACTTTGTTTGTTATCGGAACGATTCTTTCCGCTGAGTCTATTCATCTGTTTTGTGTTAAAATTCTTCCACATCCAGTGTGAAAAAAATCATATTGCAGAAACTCTCAGATAAACTTGGAAGAACCATCAAAACTTTTCATGTACATTTCTGGATCTTTCATCATTCAGTTATGCTAAATAATGAAATAACGTGTCTAGTTTCGTCATGGGTACAACGAGTGTAATGTGTCTGAATTTCTACTGAAGCTATGACTTCATATTTTTGCTTTCATATTTTTCCTCAGTTTTATTGAGCAGACTCAATCACCTATATGTTCCATCCAAGAGCTTTGTGAGAAAATGCATACATTCAACAGGTGCAGCCCATACAGTGACACACACACAGACAAACATGAGATAAGTGCATTTGGGCCCCTGACTGGTATATAAAAGGGCCAGGGCATGACCGGCTCTGACACGCTTGAAGATGGCTTTCCTCTGGATACTCTCTTGCCTTGCCTTTGTGGGTGCAGCTTATGGTAAGACTCCTAAATCATAGCATGTGAACAGGGTGACAGCTCTGGAGATTTCTGAATAATCCAGATGTTGAGTTGGAACAAACGGGTGAATCTTCTATCACATCTTGAGGGAAGATTTTAAATGGATGAATGCTGATTTAGCCATATATATGGCTTCGTTTCCTTTCTGACCTCTAGGCTGTGGCTCCCCTGCTATTCAGCCTGTTGTCACTGGTTACTCCAGAATTGTGAACGGTGAGGAGGCAGTGCCTCATTCCTGGCCCTGGCAGGTGTCTCTGCAGGTAAACACTGCTCCTAATACCTTCATACTGAAAAAGACAGACTGAATGTATGAATGTACAGTGTATGAATGTGCAGGTTAGCACTGCCTCTATCACTTTCATATTGTAAAAGATCCACTGCATTCATAATGACACCATCCATGTTCTATGACAGGTTTCTCTAAAGGTATATGCTGTATTTGTTACATATAACCATTCAGAGTGAGACAATTCATTCTATCCACTCAGGATAAACCAATGGAGAACTGGTTCTGCATATAATTTTACACTGTATTTGAAGAGTGACATTTCTTTTTCCAGGACTACACTGGTTTCCACTTCTGCGGTGGCTCCCTGATCAACGAGAACTGGGTTGTGACTGCTGCCCACTGCAATGTGAGGTTAGACCTTGACTGTGTTATTCACACATACAAAAAGAGAAATACAGTATGTAGTTTAATAAGTCACTCTACGCTGGATGTTGTGTTGAGTGTTAACTGTAAAATCTGACTCATTCCAGGACGTCCCATCGTGTCATCCTTGGAGAGCATGATCGCTCTTCCAACGCTGAGGACATCCAGACCATGAGGATCGCTAAGGTACACGCCTCCAACAGCAGCATGTCCAGAATTTCATACTATGCAATTTTATTGATTTATTGATTTCCAAAGTCTCACGGCATTGTCATTAATTTTCACTTCACTTTCACATGATTAATAAATGAGGCTGTTAATTTTGCCATTTACAGATATAAACACAACTAATTGACCAGCATCTAATTCATATATATGAATCCACGTGAGCTAGTAAATACCCAGTATTAATTTAACACTTGTCCATTTGCTGTGAACTAGGACCAAAGTAGCTTTTGAGCAGTCTTTTCAGACCTCATAAATATTCTTGTCTGGCCATGTAATCCAAAACCATATGGACTGTCGTTTGATACGTGGTCCATTCTTTTTCCCACCAGGTCTTCAAGCACCCCCGTTACAACAGCTACACCATCAACAACGACATCACCCTCATCAAGCTGGCCTCCCCCGCCCAGATGGGCCTCCGTGTGTCTCCCGTTTGTGTGGCTGAGACCAGCGACAGCTTCCCCGGTGGCATGAGGTGTGTTACCTCTGGCTGGGGCCTGACCAGACACAATGGTAATTATTTTATACCCATGCCTTCAAATCTAACCTTTAACTAATGGTTGCCTCAAAAACATTGAACGAAATTGAATGATATGTGAGTGTGTGCTTTGGAGGTTGACCTATGCTTCTGCTGCTGTCAGGGCTCCTTTACTTCCTCAGTCATCTGTCAATTATTATTCTTGATATTCTTTTTTAAGTTCTTCTTAAAAATATTCTTTTTTTTTGATTGATTGATTGATTGATTGATTGATTGAATGTATCTGATGTCATTGAAACAGATACTGTATGTATATGTACTGCTCAGTCTCCTGTACTTTATCTTTGACTTTGCTGGCTTCTGATTGGTGTTTCAGCTCCTGACACTCCCGCCCTGCTCCAGCAGGCCTCTCTGCCCCTGCTGTCCAATGATCAGTGCAAGCGTTACTGGGGCAACAGGATCTCTGACCTCATGATCTGCGCTGGAGCATCTGGTGCCTCCTCTTGCATGGTAATGCCCTTCTCTGGTGCATTTTTTCATGTCTCATGTCTGAAAAAATATATATAAAAATTAATAAATCAGTCAGTCCAGAGTAGTAGTGCTAAACTGTCCTCACTGATAAATTTTTACACCGACCCAGAAGCCATGGACTCTTTTCGGTCAGACTTGTGTTTCTTCATTTTTGTTCTTCTGGTTAGTTTTATATAGTCTTATTTTTTCAGCGGAATCCAGACATGAGCAACTCTTGTTAGTGAATGCAGATAGCTTGGCATACTTATTTTATGTGGAAGAGCACTATAACAATAGACAACTGCACAGTTTTTGTGCTTCATAATAAAGTGCCAATAAATTATGTGCGTGTGTGTGTGTGGTTCAGGGTGACTCTGGTGGTCCTCTGGTGTGTGAGAAGGCTGGAGCCTGGACTCTGGTTGGTATCGTGTCCTGGGGCAGCGGCACCTGCACCCCCACCATGCCCGGAGTGTACGCCCGCGTCACCGAGCTCCGTGCCTGGATGGACCAGATCCTTGCAGCTAACTAAAGCTGTCTCTGTTGTTTCTATTTTTGTCTTCATCTTAGTTCCTCAAAGAATAAAAATAAAAGGAAAGAAGTAGAACAAATGTCTTATTGTACTTGTTCTCTTTGGAAAATTTCTGTACTGCTTGAAGCATTTCAGAAGGATCTCTCATTTAGAGTTTGGAAGACACTGAGAAATGTCTTTCCATATCCATATTAACAGCTGATGAGCTATGACAGGTGAAACAAACATCTTAGTCATGCACAGAGAATTTACAGATCAGTTACTTAGAGTAATATGCTCTATTTTTGCTATCCTATGACTACATCTAACACAGAATTTCTGAAAAGAAAAAGAAACACAACTCAATGTAACATCGATGGTAAACGAAACAGATGATGAGAAGTAAAATATGTGTATGGAGAGATACCTATATCACAGAAATGTGGCACATATAGCTAATGTCTGTGGGTAGTTTTTCCTCATCTGAGAGTCTTAGAAGCAATGGAAACCCAATTGTTTTACTGTGGCTGTTAAATTTTGTTTCATTTTCCATTAAAAATCTAACAGGATATTTGGATCAAAGAAGAGGGTTTTAGGATTGTTTTCCCCGGAGGCTTGTAAATCATCAGGGTTGAAAGAAACCATTGTCATTATTCTGATCTCAAAATGCCAATTGCTATATAATGATGATTGTCCAAAGATGTCCCTGATTAGGCCCCATCCAAGAAAAATAACTAACATTAATTACAATACCATTTGTATAAAGTAGAAATCAGTAATATAAACAGTGACCGGCATGGAAACATTTACTGACAAATTCTGTGATTGGTCTGGCCACACACTTTTATAACTTCTCTTGACCTATCCGCAAAGTCCAATTGAAAAAGTCATTGTACAGTAAGACAGCTTAATGGTGTTTTAAACGCTAGAGCAAACTGTGGTCAACCTGATGTTTATGAATCTGTTAGTGTATTATTGATGAATTATTTATGTGAATGTCTGTGCTGCCTATTCCAACCTTTAAATAACTGAAGAATCACTAAAATGCTGTCCCAGTGGAAGCCAGGGACAGGTCCTTCTGGGAAATTCTGACTTTTTTATGGTGTAAATTTGTCATTTATGCTGCAATGAAGAGTTTTCAAATTCGTTTTAAGAGATACACTAGTTTATCAGTAAACATTACTGTCATTGGCATACCAGCTACCTGTCTACAATTTTCATTTGTATAAAAATGAGCTGTATGTTTCAAAAATCAAATGTAACCATACAGTTCAACCAGAAGAGCAATATTTTAGTCCTTAAAGATATACCATGACTCACACAGTTCCTAACAATGGAGAAAGTAGACTAGTATATGTTAAATTTGCTTGTGGAATCTTAAAAGCAGCAAATGACTTGCTAGACAAGTGGACTGGTAGGTTATTTCTTATCAATGATGTCACAAAAGACCAAAAGACCAATGACTGGATATGCAGGTTTCATACTGGTTAATATTCAATTGTCGTATCCTGCTATGTGTATATATATGCTAATGATAGACCACCACAGCCGATAATGTAATGCCATTTGCCACACATCTGTTCACGGACGAATTCTGAGCACGTGAAAATACACAGCATATATATTAAGTATAAATAAAAACATAAGTTAGCAGCTATTTAACTAACTTACTAACTAACCAGTTAAACAAATAAATAAATACATAAATTCTTCAACCCAACTTGTGCAATTGCAGTGTACATCCTCATTCTGTGTAATTTTGTGTGTGTGTGTGTGTGTGTGTGTGTGTGTGCGAATGCATGTGTGTGTGTGCGAATGTGTGTGTGTGTGTGTGTGTGTGCAAATGTGAATGCATGTGTGCACGTACATGTTTGTGTGTGTGTGTGCGCATACTGAACAAGGGTTTCTACAGTAAACATATATTCTGGAAAGCATTATGTGAATGACAGAACGAAGCATTCATGTAACAGATCTCTTTCTTGCACCAGTGGCTGGGAAACCCAGCAGATGTGCCCAGGGGAGACCTTGGCTAATAGAACACATGTTTATCAGTGAGGCACTCACAGTATGGAAATCTGTTCTCTGAATATCTGTTCTCTGAGTCAAGGCCAATGCAAATAGGCCATGAGAGGGAAGTCTTACTATACACTATAGCTGAAATTTACAAATGCAAAGCATTAATGTCAATATTAGTTACAACCATACCCAAAAACAGTAAGACTGAACCCCTCTTTTTAATAGAAATATCCATGTAGTGTTGCAATTCAAATTTTTGACATGTCTATTCTCAAAACCACTCTAGTTCTCCAAGACATCAAACAAATAGCAAAAACAAATTGCAAAAACAACAACAACAATGAAAAAAACCCATACTTTTGTTTTAGAGGCCACAATCACAGTTTTGCAAGTCCAGTTAATGAAATCATTAATGTGCAGTTCAGTGAAGAACAGGGCCTTTTGAAAGACAACAACCTCATCAAGGCCTTCAGAGGTGGAGGCATGTGTGAAAATATGATCATATATAGGCAAGCTGTACTTTATCCCAGCCGATAAGTGATAAGGTGTTCCATGTGTAGCCCCCCGGCTGGTATATATACAGCTGTCGGGACAAGGGTCTCCATCAAGCTGAGAACATGGCCTTCCTCTGGATCCTCTCTTGCCTTGCTTTGGTTAGCGCAGCTTACGGTAAGTCCACAGACGAACGTCCAAGTGTTCCACACGCTGTGGTTTCAAATACCGTTTCTCTTGGGAAGTATATTTTATATTTTTGTTCAATAAAACGAATACCATACTACATTCATTTCAGCTAGCATCTTAGTCAAGAACTATATCAAAGCATATATGTTTGTTAATGGCTTAATCGTTGGAATAAGAGGCTATAGTGTTTCTCCACTGATGTGTGATTTCTGTGTCCTCTAGGCTGTGGCTCCCCTGCTATTCAGCCTGTTGTCACTGGTTACTCCAGAATTGTGAACGGTGAGGAGGCAGTGCCTCATTCCTGGCCCTGGCAGGTGTCTCTGCAGGTAAACACTGCTCCTAATACCTTCATACTGACAGACTGAATGTACAGTGTATGAATGTGCAGGTTAGCACTGCCTCTAACTCTTTCATACTGTAAAAGACGCGCTGAGTGCACAATGACAATTTGCCTATATATTCTGTGACTGGTGTATCTGAGGAAACGTGCTATGTTTCTTACATTTAACCATTCAGAGTGAAACAATTATTCTGTCCAATCAGGATAAACCAGTTGAATATTGGTTCTGTGTATAATTCCCACGCTGTATTTGAAGCTGTGTGATGGTGTTTCTTTTTCCAGGACTACACTGGTTTCCACTTCTGCGGTGGCTCCCTGATCAACGAGAACTGGGTTGTGACTGCTGCCCACTGCAATGTGAGGTGAGACGTGGACTGTGTTATTCACAAATACAAAAAGGGTAAATGCAGTATTTAGTTTAATAAGTCACTACACTGGATGTTCTGTTGAGTGTTAACTGTAAAATCTGACTTATTCCAGGACATCCCATCGTGTCATCCTCGGAGAGCATGATCGCTCTTCCAACGCTGAGGACATCCAGACCATGAGGATCGCTAAGGTACATCAAATATTAGCACCAATTTATTGATTTATTGATTTATTAAATCTCACACATGATTTCATTTATTTCAGTTTGCCTTTACATCATTAAAAAGTTTGTTAACATTCATATGTAAACACAACTAACTGACAACTGTTAAATTAACACTATATACATATAGTGCTCATTGGCTTTGAACTAGTACCAAAAAAACAATTTATTTTTTCAGACTTCGTGGATATTGTTGCCTGGCCATGTAATCCAAAACCACATGGACAATTGTTTGATACGTGGTCCATTCTTTTTCCCACCAGGTCTTCAAGCACCCCCGTTACAACAGCTACACCATCAACAACGACATCACCCTCATCAAGCTGGCCTCCCCCGCCCAGATGGGCCTCCGTGTGTCTCCCGTTTGTGTGGCTGAGACCAGCGACAACTTCCCCGGTGGCATGAGGTGTGTTACCTCTGGCTGGGGCCTGACCAGACACAATGGTAATTATTTTCCTTACATGGACTAATCTATTCCAATGCTATTAGCTGTATAAAAAAAAAAAAACTACATCCAGGCCTGAATCCATATGATCTTTATTTGAGTGACTAATATTCGAGTGACTAATATTCAAGTGACTAATACTCGAGTGACTAATATTTGAGTGACTAATTCAAACATGCTAAAGGTTAAAAAAAAACAAAACAAAACCTTTTTAATCATTTTTAAATGCTTAAGACCCAGACAAGCCTCTCCACTTTCCTGGAGTATGCTTCTCATTTCGGCATCCACTGAGCCAATCTGGTCGTTTGAACTTTGTGTTCCAGCTCCTGACACTCCCGCCCTGCTCCAGCAGGCCTCTCTGCCCCTGCTGTCCAATGATCAGTGCAAGCGTTACTGGGGCAACAGGATCTCTGACCTCATGATCTGCGCTGGAGCATCTGGTGCCTCCTCTTGCATGGTAAACCGTCCCCATTCACCAACTGAACTTATCTACGTACCTGCATTAACTGCATTTAATGCTTTTACATTTATGGTCTGATGCGTTAAAATGTTTGGCCCGTTCAAATTGAGTGAAAAAGGTCATGTTATCAAGCACCAACTCACAATCGGTTCTAAGTGTTCCATGGACAGACAAGCCGAAACAAACGCTGCTTCAGAGTTGCGATGCACTCAAGATAACATGATTTACCTACAAATTAAACAGCTTCTGGCACAGTTTCCTTAAGACAACAATGCCCTGACTGTTCGCTTTGTGTGTGGTTCAGGGTGACTCTGGTGGTCCTCTGGTGTGTGAGAAGGCTGGAGCCTGGACTCTGGTTGGTATCGTGTCCTGGGGCAGCGGCACCTGCACCCCCACCATGCCCGGAGTGTACGCCCGCGTCACCGAGCTCCGTGCCTGGATGGATCAGATCCTTGCAGCTAACTAGAATCCCTCTGGCTGCCATCTTCAGTTTCAATATCTTCATCAATAAAGATTTTGTGAAATCATAAGTCCATCTCTCTGTTTGCTCTTGTCCTTTGATGCCACAGAGATAAAGATCTAAGCTTTGAAGTATTGCTTTAAGCCACAATCAGAACTGGTTTATTACATCTATTGGTTTATTTGAGGATACCAAGGGGACCATACAAGGTTTCAACACTTCTTTCCCAGCAATAAATAAAAGTTCAACACGCATCCCATATCTATTTGTTATTTGTTCTCTAAAACAGAATGAATTTGTGAGGATTGTAACAAGGCTGACTTGTTAGGGTTTATAGTAGGCTATTACGTTCCAGTGGGTTTCAGGATTAAAATTTAAAGTGCTTTTCGGCTATAAAAGGCATTTTGTGAGTGATCATCATCTGCTTTATGAACATGTTTATTCTGTAGCCTGACAGCTCTTTAATGTACAACACATAAGGGGACCAACCCATAAAAACCTATTTAGATCAATATTTCTCATTTCATTTTTATAGTATGTGATAATTGCTCTTGTGGGAAGCAGTCAGCTGGTTGTTGGTAAGGAAGTAATGCCCTGGGTGGAAAGGGCACAAAGAAACATTTTATGCTTTCTTTCATATGAAGTCATATGAAAATGAGCAGAACACTGGAAATGAAACATCCTGGTTCCTCTTAAAAACCCATAAAAATATTTATTTTGCATCTTGTGTGCACTTGTGTTTGTGACCGGTTCAAATTAGTATTGGTTCGAGCAAAACAGATATCCATCCAGTAAATATCGTTGCTGCATTTGGATTTTCCCTCTTCTTCTTTTTTTTAAATACGCTTTTATAGACATTTGCTCCAATCACATTCATTAACTGAGAAGGACAGATTAGAAAATGCACTACTTTTTTCCTCCCACAAATCTGCGAACTGTACTCTTAATCCCCATGTCAGTTTGAAAATTTGTAGATCAATTCTAAATTCTCTAGCAGTGGCTCATATAGGATTTCAAAACTGCAAATTCACCATTACTCAGATCTTGTCTATAAAGGGCTTTGTGCTGGTTTACAAATTAAAACAGATGTATTTTGATTATTCTTTATTGACCGCATACACAGGTGACAACAGAATAGTGGTGAACTTCTGTTACTGAGCTCAAAATCTTTCTTTTGATTCCAAAATTTACATTTGGCTGAGAAAGATTAACACACTGTGCAAAGTTAAATAAGTATTCTATTCAATGCTGAAGTGATTAATTTGATTTTCAGAGGAGAATGATCCGACATCCAAAAGAACAAAAATAATTGTGATAATAATTGTAAAGCTGCATCTTGTATACTTGCATATGGTTATAAGGTTGTGAATAGTTCATTTTTAAATACATTATTTCACAACTATTCTAAATCAAAGCACAGGCTATAAAACGCCAAAGTTTCCATTCTGTTCAACAATACCTCATAACATGATATAGTGCAATAATAACGGTAGTAATTTTGAATAGATCCTCTCAGTTGCTAATTCAGAGCGAATTTCCCCTGAATACATTTTATCAGAATTTCAAGAAAACTATACAAAGACCAGCACTGAAGTATAAAAGCAGCAGTCACAACGATGAATAATGCAACACGATTTTTCTCTAAGCCTACTTCTAGTGTGCATTTAAGTGTGTGTGCATTTAAGTGTGTGTGTGTGTGTGTGTGTGTGTGTGTGTGTGCGCGTGTGTGTGTGTGTGTGTAGGTGTGTGGGTGAGAGCACACATATACACCCCTAATGACTGTATTCTCTGTTCACTAACGTCTGGTGGAGACAGGGTCTGGCTCATACGTGGTGCTAGGCTCGTCCATGCTTGCAGGTGTGGTCCATGCTGCGGCAGTAGCAGAACGCTTTGAAGAAACGACAATAGCAGGTGTCACACGCGTCACAGCAGGGGAGTTGATGACCAAGGCAGGACTGTTGGTGTGGAATACAGCGACCTGGGGAACGCGTGCCTCTCCTTTGCAACTGTACCGCGGCTTCAGCGACATCCTGTGGATACTATTGTAACACCACAACATGCTGAGAACATAGCAACAGCTCACGTGATAAGCTACTGATAATTTACATAATTCTCACCTCCTAAAACTATGCGCAATCCAATGAGTGGAGAGGAGATATGAGGTGATTTAGAACTGAATACACGTAAGCATGTGTGTGGATTTTTTTTTTTACCCGTGCAGTTTTTAGTACAACAAAAATACAAATCACCAGTTACTGGAGGTATATTTAAAGTGTTGTAGCCTATTATTAACTGTTGTGTTTATTTATTTATGGAATGACATCAGTTGTGTCAAAACAACCTAATGTGATATTAACTTTGATCAGTGAAAAACACTAATCACAATGGGACAATTTACATCTCAATTTTCATCAAGTTTAGCTTAGATATTGGATATCCTCTTAAAGTAGTTTAGTGATATACCATATACCTCATACATCATTCTGATAAGCAGATGTATACCTGTGAACACATATTTATATGCATGTTCTAATAAATGAATTTAAATGTTATTTCAGTCATTCATACATTGTGTATATTCAGAGAATATAACTTAACTCTTGGTGAATAAAATTCTTTAGAAAAATTAAAAATGGCTTTGTGAAACATTCTTGTAGTATAAGTCTCCTTAAATTAAATGAAATCGGATCTGAGGAAAATCATTTTAACTTATATTTTAATCTATTTTCTTACTTCATCATAAGATACTGGATCCTCCATCAGTTGTTCTTCTACAGAATCAGCACCAAGCCGCACAGAATCTGCTCCAGGCACTGAGCCTAGACCATGAAACCCACACAACAACAACAACAACAACATCACCATCAGTCTGAGAGACCCAGCAACTGTGATTTATGTCCACAACTATTCATTTGTTTGTGTTTCAGTATTTTTCCTTTCACTGTCTAGGTGCCAGTAGTTTGACATAAAAAATAAATGGAACAATATTTCACCATTATCATGAAGTTTTATTGTATCATTATGAAGTTTACCAGGAAATGTTATCTAACCAGTCAAAGTTAGATATTTAATATGCTCGGCATGTACAATTTTTCTGTGTTTTTTCACTGACAAACACCACCGTCACTGAACATCTATTCAATGATTCTCATACTCAGAGAAAGACTATAACAGATTTTTGTAGACTTTTCAGTGATTCCCATAATTAGACAAAGAAGATTATTTCATAAGAAAATTACTCACTAAAGTTTTTCTCTGCCCCTGTCTTGTGTCCTGTTTTTCTCCTCTTATCCAAACTCTATACATGTTGTAACAGGTAATTGTGCTACTGCAATATATATTTGTAATGTTTATTGAATATATGTTTGATTACTCACCCAGGTCAGAAAAGAAGGCTGCCTCTGATCTCCTCAGACTGGGACGGGAGTCTTCCATGCGGTTTGTGCGAACAAGGCCAGATGCCACTTGGACCATAATAAAGGTCCACCAGCAAACGATGACTGAGTTTAGCATGATCACCACAGGCAAGAGTATGAGTCCACACAGAAGCAGCAGTAGATGGGACAGGAACTGGTTTGTTTTCCTTAAAAAGAAGAAAGCATCATTTGTTAGAGCAATAAAAACAAACCAACAGCTATTCATTTGTGACCAAAGAATCTTCTGGAGATGTAAATATATGTCTGTTTTAACTTCAGAAACAATGGACTGGTTGTCAGTTCTGTAAAGAGTGGTTCATCCTCTAGGTGTACAATTTTGCTGTTGTCAACGTGAACCCTTTTAATTAGCATCCAGGTCCAGTTGGTTTCACAATGAAAATGACATTTGATCATAGAGTTATTTTTGCTTTACGAAAATCCAACAACTAAATGTGAAGCAAATCTTACCACATACCACAACACATAACCATAAATAATTTTAACCCAAGGTAAGCAAATACAGGACTGAAATCATCGGACGTTGTTATTTAACAGTCTCGTAACTGTATCATAAGTTTCTCATACATTTTTCCCAAGGCAAGAGAAGAAAGCAACCCTCAGAGAGCAATCTCTGTAACAGCCTTTCAACAGATTCATGCAGGGACAGTGAAAGTCTCTAACAAAAGTGAGTGTCACAGACGGTTGAGGTTTCACGGTAACATGAAAGTTTAAGCATTAACTGGGTAGAGGTAAATGTATATGGATGACTTACCCGAAACGCAGCTCAGCTGTAGCAGTGTTTGGGGAATCAGAGGCTCTGGTTTATAAGACTGTCCGAGGCGGAAGGTAAAGGACACATGATCCTAATCAGAGCCTGGGAGGTGTGGTCTGCCAGATGCCTGACCGTCATTATACACACGTACAGGGCCCCAAAGACACAACAGGAGCCACCTACCCATTATCTATCTATCTATCTATCTATCTATCTATCTATCTATCTATCTATCTATCTATCTATCTATCTATCTATCTATCCTGACCAGGGGACACAAGATAGATAGACAGATAGATAGATAGATAGATAGATAGATAGATAGATAGATAGATAGATAGATAGATAGATAGATAGATAGATAGATAGACAGTTGGATGGATGGATAGATAACCTCTGCACAGTGGGATTATGTGAATGACACAATACATTTTTTTTTGTAAATTTACATCTAAAGAATTTTGAATTAAAATGTTATTACTATAAAACGCAGAAGAAAAAAATCTGATTTGTATTCAGCAAAAACAGAAACATATTTATTGTTCACTGAATCAGTTATCCAGCCACAAGAAATCTTATACACACTCTGCTTTTAATGAAAAGACCTCTCTATTTGTATTTCTCCATTTTCTGAGGTTTACTCATCCCTAAACATTTTACCACTTAGCAGAGACATTTGAGCAAATCAAAGTCAATGACTAGATGATTGTTAGTAGCCTTTCGACGGTGGATGACGCAGTACATCATCTTTGCTTGGGTAATACAGGAAATTGACCTGAAATGTTGCATCCATTTCCATCTTGATGAATGGAGACGTGTCCTTTGGTTTAGCTGAATTCGTTATGTGAAATATGGAATAACCCACAAAAAAAACATATTTAATATTAACATGATGTGGTTCCAGCATTTTGCATCCTGATGTTCATAAATAAAGGTTCGGTCATACATGTTTTTGAGAAAACACTTACTGTACCAGAGCAATTCAGATTACGAATACTAATCATTCCACAGTGTTACAAGAAAGCAGAACATTGTGTAAATGAGACCTGAACTTATTTGGTGTTTGGAACTGAGCATGATGACTTCTTATCATTTTAAATTTTTTTTTTTTTTTGATCGGCTAAACTCTGACTCTGGTAAAAGTCTCTGAATTTCCTCACAATTTATGAAATTCTAAATGTAAACAGAAACTTTCCATTGCAGTGCCGCAAAAATGAGCATTGACACTATGTACCATGCGTACGAAGAAAATGTTTTGTACTAAGTAAAAATGAATGTGTTTGAATGACTTCCAGCCACCAGCGATATTAACAGCGTCATACCATCTTTCCTTTAATAGGTGCAGCACAGTACAGCAAAACCTAAGAACATGAAAACATGAGCTAATGTAAGTCTGCCAGTCTTGTTTATTTAATTCTCAGTAGAGTTTATTAGTATGTCATGGGCGCTAAAGTGCCTGTAATATTTACGAAATCAACTGACACTGCATTAGAACACTTCAGCCAATGTCTGTGCGTTCGAGGCACTATTTCAAAACATTGCAAGCCCGTTTCAAATTAGATTTAAAGTGATTTTATTACATTTCCTCTTCCATGAAAAAAGTACAAGCAGTATTTTTAAACAAACAGGCACATACACACGTGCGCACGCGCACACACACACACACACACACACACACACACGGGCACACACACACACACACGGGCACACGCACACACACACACACACACACACACACACACTAATGGAAATTCAGTGCTATTTGAACATTGCTATGCTAAGTGACTCCATTCGTAGGCAGATTATGAAGCTTTCCTCTAAACCATTTATTTCTTTACAACTCTTGGCAGAAACCCTGTTTCAGATGTATATACATTTACATGAATTACGTGAATTTGGAAATGCATTTGGAGAATGGATTCTGGCCATTGGCCATCAGTCATTAAAGAAATTCAGCACAGATGCTATATACTGTTTCCCCCTGCCACTTTCACTATGTAAACTTAATCAGTAGAAATTCAATATTTCATAGCAAGAAAATATTTGTGAAAACTTCAGATGGAATTAATGCAAATGCATTATGTTAATATAATGGAAATATAAAAACTATAATCATATTTGCTCAAGGAGACACAAACATTTTAAACTCAAGCTTCATTATTACTCACTTTGTTTCCCCTGCAATTGAATTTTATAATTTTGGCTGCCGTTACGACATTATTATTATTATTATTATTATTATTTATTTATTTGAATGGGATTAGGGATTACTCCTCAGTGATTTGGAAGCTTAAAAATAACGGGGGGGGGGGGGGGGGGGTTACTGAGGATATGCATATTTCAAATGCACGGACAATACCTCTTAAATAAAGGTATGTGATGGAAAGTGTGAGGTCTTACCAATTTAATTCAGAAATTACCCTGTGACCTTATGTTCCTCGCAGGCTCCTTCTTTAGATTTGTCTTTTGGAATTCAACACGGAAAGATGGCTCGTCACACATCTTCAACGACATTCTATGTACTGATCTGTTCATGTGATGGATTTAGAGTATTTCCGTTCATAGCTGTATCTATTTGGACACGAGACTGAATGCGCTTGTACTGTCGTTTAAGTTTTGCACCTTTAAATAGAAATTAGGCCGATTTAGACATATTTTAAAGGTACAAGGGCTTTCCTTTTTGAAATGAAAAAGAAAGCTGACTGTAAAACAGAGTAATACATTATTATATGAGGTACACATCTTCCTCCACCTCCTAAGATTTAGGAGAGTTAATCCACAATTAGCTGTCAAGGAGTAGTGTGTCTTTCCGGTCAGATGGCAAGTCACATGAATTGACTGTACACAATCACGTGCCTAACTTCAACAGCCGGGCACTCAGGCTACGGCAGTCCCGAGGAAGGTAGAATTAGCAAGCGAGCTAATCGAAGTATCTTTTTAAACAGATAGGCTTGCCTTGAAGTATCACCATGCCGTTCTCGGAATTGTATTTTAACGTCGATAATGGCTATTTGGAAGGCCTGGTTAGAGGTTTTAAGGCTGGAATATTAACTCAAGCCGACTACTTGAATCTTGTTCAGTGTGAAACATTGGAAGGTGAGTGGATGAGAGAGCGTAGTTAGCTACCCTAGCTACGATAGATCTCCTGTCTTAGCGTCGGTAGCTTATATCATGTATAACGATGCGACATAGACGTACCATTATATACTGGTAATATTATATACGTTTATTTTCACACACCGTATTAAATAGCTTAAACTACCGTCGCGGTTCAAATGAAACGTCAGTCAGCTGTTGAAGTCATGGGTTATGTCGTATGATGTCGAGCTGTTTAAGTAGGTAGCTAGCTTAGCTAGTGCGTACACGTATTACACTGCTGTTAATTCTCTTGGGGTAAATACGTAGAATAAGGTTTCTTTGACGGATATTAATCAGAGATATTCTTCCCGTTGTTTTAAATAACGTAACAACAACAACTGCTACAGCAAATGTTATCTTTTACAGTAAGATATTGAGGGCAGACGTACATAACTTATCACTGTGTCAGAGTATCTGCTAACAGCCCTAGGTCCATTTAATATAGGCCCAGTACATTCAGTAAATTAAAGCACAACATGACGCTGGTCAAGATGCCGTTGTGTGAATAACCGCTGTCATACGTAAGCTGAATAAGCTGTTATTTGCATCATGACTTAAATTTGTTGACTTTGTGCTCCGTCTCCTCTTTCTGTACTTCCTGTAGCCTTACAGTGTGTGTTGAAGATGTTTAAATAAGCAAGAATATACACTGGAAACTACTGCGCGGTTAAAGTTAATTTTGTGACAGGACTTTATCTTGTAATGAGTAGAGCTGGGCAGCTGGATTTGTAGTGTCCTTAAATGTGACATTGGAACAAGTTCCTGTGCTGACTAACATTGGAGTTTTATTGTCACTAGGTTTAAGGAACTGGAAACTGTTTGTACAGTTTGAGGTTCAGATCAGATCAGAGTATTTGGTCATGTTTGTATTTCTAAGAATGTTTGCTATTGATGATTCTGTCATTTAGAGTTACTCTCGATTCTCCCTAGACCTGAAGCTGCACCTGCAGAGCACAGACTATGGGAGTTTCCTGGCCAATGAGGCTTCCCCTCTTACCGTCTCTGTCATCGACGACAAGCTGAAAGAAAAGATGGTGGTGGAATTTCGCCACATGAGGAATCAGTCCTACGAGCCCCTGGCCAGCTTCATGGATTTCATCACGTAATCTATCTTCATTAACACTTATTTCAGGCTTACAGCTAAATAAAGGCTGGGCAGTATAACTACAACACTCATATCACAGTACAATATCAATTTTGGACAGTAGTGGTCTCTATAAAAAGATGATAACAAATGTTTATATTCCCACATTTTTGTCCTTTGTGTTCATCTTTCAATGTATTGTCCAGTGCATTTTCCAAACTGCAATATCATCTTGTTTTAAATTTTTAAAAGTTTTTTGTATGTATCTATTTTTTAGCCCATGTCTGTAAATGTCATACATGATGATGATGATGATGATTATTATTATTATTATTATTATTACAATTAGAGAAAAACCTGCACTGCAGGGCAGACCTGCACCAAATTGGGTGCAGACCTGCACCAAAATCTAGGAAAATGTTCATATATATTATACAGATACTGTAAAACTGGATACATTTATTATATATCCATTGCTGTAGTGTCAGGTCCCAACTGTATATCTCAGTAAATCAAGAGTGTTCTTTGGAAACACATGTTGGAAGAGTGTTAAAATCTTTAATTGAGACTGTCTTTGGCATTTCCTGAGTGAGTTTATGTTATAAGCAGTCACTGTTCAGATCCATGAGTCACATATCTTAGGAAGTTCTCTCTGCTCTTCTGGGCTCTGCAGATACAGCTACATGATTGACAATGTGATTCTGCTCATCACGGGAACGCTGCACCAGCGAGCCATCTCTGAACTGGTCCCCAAGTGCCACCCACTGGGCAGCTTTGAGCAGATGGAGGCTGTCAACATAGCCCAGACCCCGGCTGAGCTGTACAATGCCATCCTAGTGGACACGCCCCTTGGTAACACTGCATTTCATTACTCAGTGTGACCATGATCATGTCTCTGCTGGATGTAACAGGAGAAAATTATTCATCAGAACAGTTCCCTGTTATTTAACATATTCATATAATGTGTACTCTGTTTAGAATCTCTGATCCATGTGATTTGTCACTGACAAGTGCCTGTTCCTCAGCTGCTTTCTTTCAGGACTGTATATCTGAACAGGACTTGGATGAGATGAACATTGAGATCATCAGAAACACACTCTACAAGGTGCCTGCCAGCTCAATTCAGAATGCAAAGACTTTTAAAAAAAAAAAGGTCCAACTCAAATGTAGCATATATTTATTTTTATTTCATGCATGCTTTCAGGCCTATCTGGAGGCTTTCTATAAGTTCTGCTCCAACCTCGGAGGAACCACAGCGGAAACAATGTGCCCTATTCTGGAGGTGAGAGCTGACCAGTGTTTTATTGCTTTGTGTTAATCTATCATTAACAGGGGGCAGTGGGAACCTGATGGTTGTGAGTTTGAAACCCAGGTGCGACAGTTCAGCAAATACACTTATACATTTGACAGTGAGGGTCAGCATTTTCAGTCACACTGGATAAGAGTCTCAACTATAAGTCATTGTGTAGTCAGAGACACGAAGACTTATTATATAGCAGTAACACACTGATAATGATGATCATCATAATTCTAGTGATTAAAATAATAAGCACAATGATTAGTTATGTAGAGTAGCTGTAATGAGTTGGTCTTGTTTTGGTAATTGGCGTGGTATCAGTCACATTACGGTCGTCACAGTGGACACCGTAGCTGCTGAAAATGAAAAACTTTTAACGACAAGAAAACGTGTCCCGTGTGTTTCCGTGGCAGTTTGAGGCCGACAGGAGGGCTTTTATCATCACCATAAACTCCTTTGGGACAGAGCTGTCTAAAGAGGACAGGGCTAAACTCTTCCCACACTGTGGCAAACTGTATCCTGAGGGGCTGGCCCAGCTGGCCCGCGCTGATGACTACGAACAGGTCAAAGCTGTGGCCGATTACTACCCTGTGAGTACATTAAATCATGTCTAAATTCAACTGTATACCTGCGTGCATCACGTAATCTTTAAATTAAACCTAAATTATATTCTACAGCTCATTCATGTCATACAGCGTGCATTGAGGATAGTTTCCTGTAGCAAATAAAGGAAACAAAAAAAAAAATCTCAGACAACATCATTGATACAATAATCCTCGTCAGTTCATTGAAATACATAAAAGGTCAAATGAAGTACAGTATCGCAGTTTCAGGGCTGTCATTTATGAAATAAAGAGAATAAAATGAACGAGTGCAATGCTCTTGCTCTGTATGCAAGTGATATTATGGTATAGCTTTCTCTCTCTCTCTGGCAGACATGGACACGCTGGGAGAATTTAGATACAGTGAAGTCTCTGGTAGAACTTTGGTTCTGTCAGCCACTCAAATAAATGATGAAAGCTGCATATCAGTGATTTCTCACATGTAAAACTCTTCCTCCACAGTCTACAGATCCAACAATTTTCGACAGTCTGCTTTTGGTCTTTTTGATGTGTGTTAAAACAAACTGTGTCAGAATCTTTGATTGATGAGTGCATCAGTATATGAGAAACCAAACATCTTTTTTGGCTGGGAAAATTCCTTTGATTGCGGGGGGGGGTGGGTAAAAAAAAAAAAGTATTTACGTTTGACTGTCTCATGCAAACTGTGTGTGGTTTTCCTGATTTCCCCCAGGAATACAAGCTCTTGTTTGAGGGAGCTGGCAGCAACCCAGGGGACAAAACACTGGAAGATCGCTTCTTTGAACACGAGGTGAATATGACGTATCCAGCGAAATGCCTTTGGCCCAGGCTCTGAATCATGAACCCTGTTCATAAAACCCGTCGGTTACGAGCTCAGTCTGTTGAGCAGCGATATGATTTAAAGCGCTTTGGTGAAGAGACGGTTGGTAGCTGCGCTGAACTTCTTTGTCATGGCTGTATCCTTTCGTCATAAACGTTCAGATAGAGAGATGATTGAACCGAATATATTCACCAGAGTATCTGAGTGTTGAATCATCTTAAACAAAGAATATAATGTACAATATATAATATCTCGAATATGTAAATATGAATATTGTTTGTCTTGTGGACCACGTCAGCTGGGGCTGAACGTAAATGTATTTTACACTCTGTGTAGAATCAGTCTGGGATCAGGCTGTATGTTTGTGTTTAGATCCCTTGGGCCATACAGTGGCCAGTGTGTGTAGTACTTAATCACTTTGCTCCTGAGGCTAATATAAGCCCATGTTTGCCCTTTGCTGTGCAGGTGAAGCTGAATAAACTGGCTTTTCTCAACCAGTTCCACTTCAGCGTCTTCTACGCCTACGTCAAACTGAAGGAGCAGGAGTGTCGGAATATCGTCTGGATTGCCGAGTGCATTGCCCAGCGACACCGCGCCAAGATCGACAACTACATCCCCATTTTCTAATGACACTCCTTCCAGGCTCCCTCCTCCCACGTCCTCCGAGGTCGTCCACCTCTGTGTTCCTGTTCCCGTCATAATCCACTGTACTGTAAATTATATTTGTTTGTTTACTATAATGTGTAATAATCTTCTGCTTCAAAACAAGTGTATGTATGTATGTATGTATGTATGTATGTCTGTGTGTGTGTGTGTGTGTCTGGCTCCCTAGTACATTCATATTCATGAAGTTGGGCCTTCCTGGATTGAGTTTGCATAGTCTTATTGTTTTGTTTGTCTTGGAATGATGAGGGGCCACGCTGCGATCTGAGCTGTACGTGTGAAAAGAACGCAAAGACACAAGGTTAACATCAGTCTAATGGTCCGTGGTCACACTGAAAGTGTCCCTATTATCTCTCTGTTTATATGGTAACTGCAGAAGCATATTACAACGACCGCCCAGTTGAAACAGGTTCAGCTTTAATACGTTTCTCATGTAGTAATGATCATCCAGATATAATTATTAACTGCAATCTATCAACATACATGTTTCTGTAGATTTATCGGTGTAGTTACCATATGAACACAAAAGAATAACAGACACTTAATGTGAAATGGACCCTTTACTTTTTTTATGCTTAAGCAGAAACCTCAGTTGCCTGACATTCCTCACTGATATAATTAACAGACTATCGCTGTGCAGTGTTAAAATCCTTAGTAAGATCAGTTCCAAAACCACAAAACACTACTACAAAATGTAAAGAGCTAGTTATGAATGAAAATGCTGGAGGTTTGTAGACAGAGAGGACACATTGTTCCACGGGGTCACTGGTTCATTCTCCCAAGGTCTCACGTCTGTGTTGGACCCAGCTGCCCTGTGTTGGCAGCTCTAGCCAGCCTGTCAAAGTCCACAGCTCCCTGTTAGAGAGAACCAGCCGCACTGTCCATTAGGCTGGGGTGTGCAGGCCCAGCGACTCAGTGCAGGGAGAATGGAGCCTGTTAATCAAATTGGGTTAAAGATTGAAGCATTCCATTCTCTTCTGTATTTAAATTGGTGGTGAGAACCAGGAAGGGGTTTCTTTTTTCCCCCCTTTTTTTTGTTGGAAAAAAAAAAATACAAGAAGACGGTGCCCATTCTGTTTAAGATAGCATGTGGTATTTTTAATCTTTAATTGCAAAAAAACCCCCAAAAAAACCCTTACACTCAAATGTCGCTTGCTTAAGCATTCCTGATTCTCTCTGGGTTTGTGAAAATATGTGTGAATTGTGAGATTTACCTTTTGTAAATTAGTGCAGAATTCTGTGTAAAGTTAACTTATGTTCAAGATCAAAATGTGTGATTGAAAGCAAAACATGTATGGTAGAGTTGATGATAAATTCTACATGATAAAAATGTTCACTTGATGTATAATGTCTTGCATTGCTGTAACCATGTTGCTTGTTGTGTTCACTTTGCTGATATATATATAAAATATATAAATATAAATAAATAGAGAATATTATGTGCTTTACTGTTGTGAACCTTTTTTTAAATAAATCTCATTAACAAACAGTCAGAGGAATTTCCCAGAGGTTACACTGTTGAGGTGATTGGATACCTGGAGAATGATACACATTCTCAATACTGACTCGAGGCAGTCTGTACCTGAATCCACTGAAGTACAAACTGTGTTTTACCAACTGAAATATGAAGTTATGGATATTACATGGTAGAAGGATGTTATCCCTCCAGTCAAATATTCAGCAGTGAAAATGAATGCTTTTACGAATGTGTACCAAGTGCGTTAATATATTACAAATACTTTGTGGAGTAGACCTAGCTACACAGTAAATCTCACATAATGCAGCTCCTTCTTCTTGAAATTGTTATAATGTCATTTTTCTGACTTATATTTCACCACCTTGCATGCTAATACCAGATAAACTAATTTATGCTAAAGTATCCCAGTGAAATCTATCTGTTCCAATAGTTGTTATATTTATAATGATAAGTATTGAAAGTCCACACACTAATTAATACATAATATTTATCAATACACATTTGAATGTAAACCAGGAGTCCCTCGCACTTCGAGTGACTGTATCTATTCAAAAATTCACAGTTATTTCAGTTATGAGAAAAGATCGATCAAAGTAATAAGAGAACAGAAATACAAGAGCTACAGACTGAACTGACAGAGATAAAGAATTGACCTTTTAGGACCTTTATTCGTTTTCTTCCAGGAGATTTGGGAGATTTGGAGAAGTTTTTTTTTTTTTTTTTTTTTTTATAAAGAGTTGAAAGTAACTTCAGAAGAGTTTGGTGGAGCCCGCTTGGAGAGCTTTTTTATTTTATTTGATCGACATTTGGACCCCCCCCCCCCCTCCCTGCCCCCACCCCCTTTTGGATTTTGCTATTTCTTCTTATTCTTCTCGTTGGACACTACACTCAGCTAGAATAGCGGGTGTACTGGACTTTTTAAACTGAATTAATCAGAAATTGATTGAACTGATTAGTATCACTTAGTTTATATTGGATATTGAAATCGTAATTTGAATTGAGAATATTGTGTGTGTGATGAATATTGTGTGTATAACTGTTATTAATCTATAACGTTGTATGATTAATTATTAAGAGTGTACCTATAGCCTTGTTTATTTATGTATCGATTGAATCCCTCACTGTTGATATTTGAATTGTGAGTAATATATTTCATAAGTTGTATTTAAGATTTATTTATTTACTTACTTATTTATTTATTTAGTTAGTTATACTCAATAGACATATAATATTAATCTAGCTCTAAACAGACTATTTTAACTATTGAATAACTAGACTGAAAATATAAATACATGTGTTTTAACCTTAGAAACTCGTATTACAATTGTCATCCCTTGCACCTCTATTAAACTTACTGGTCCAAAAACATATTTTATCAGGTATTACAGAGATACCTGGTACACTGACAATACTTAACCAGTCAGGGGAGCTAATGCTCCTCCAATCTGAATCTTTTTTTCTACTCATTGTTTCATCTGAGTCAAAGAGAGTTTTTCCTTGCCTCTGCAACCTTAAGCTTTCTTAATGGAAGTCTAAGGCCTCCGATCCTGTGTAGCTGCTTTGTGACAGTGTCTTTTAATCTATACAAATTGAGTTGTGTTGAGCTGAATTGAAAGTTATGGGATCCATTATGAAATTTTCACACGCAGCCATTGCGTCAGCTAACCACCAGAGGGCGCTGTTTACAAAGGTGTTCATTTATGCTGGTTGTGTAAGCCTTCAGAAAAGTAGCACTAGCACCTGGCAAACAACGTCTTGGCTTTCAGAGTAGTAAAGTTTACCCCAGAGTAAAAGCTTACATAACCATTTTCCCCCTAAGTTGTCATTTTTTCCTCACATACCATCAAAATGCAAAAATACAGCATAAATGCAGCATGCATATGTTTCTAGACAGTTCTGACAGTCCTGAATTTAACATGGCTAGAGGGGTCAATGTGTAGCAACCTTGGGGTTGATCCGACCCCTGTAGTTCATAGACCTGTGCTGTTTCCCGAACATTTCACCTCCAGGAGCTTTTGTTCAGTTGTTAAACGCATTTTATGTTGGTTACTGTAGTTATCGTACTCACATAGTAATTAAAGATGATGCTCTACTTATTTTGAATATATATATGAGACCTGTTGTTACGCTGTGCTGCCATAATACATACAGTAACACATTTGCAACTACACAAATAAATACAAAAATGCAATTTTGTTTTTGTAATTAACACAGTCGTGAGTTTACCTGTCCTAAACATGTCCTAAGTTATTACCGCCTTTAAAAAGTGAGACTTAACAGTTTCTTATGGAATTCTCAATCATTTAGTGGAATTCAGTATACAATCTGGAAGAATCCAGTTTGGAGGAATAGAAACTGGAACACAGGCTTCACAGAACTCTCCCACCCACATGTGGGGAGACAAATTTCTCCTCATCTGCTATGGTCTACATCTCAGTCATTACCTTCTGGACGACTCATGGTTCCTTGGATGTTACACAACATTAAGACCTCTTAATTACTGCAAACAATGGCAGCTTTTAAGATGAACAAAGCCCTCAGAATGATAGCTGTTTGGGAGATGGCGAAATCGCACGTACTGTTCCAAATGTACTAAAAAGGAATTGTGTGAGAAATAGCTATTCTGTGGCCAAGAGCATGTTGGGGTGAACCTGTATCCACCCTTAAGACACATTTCTATATTAAAGACATGCAATCTGCAGTTTCCACTGTTCTGCTGTTGTGAGCGTAAACAACACTAAACAAATGTTTTGTTTTGCTATGTTTTTTTTTGGTTTGTTTGTTTTGTTTGGTTTGGTTTCATTTCATTTTGAATAGTGGTTCAGCTCCTTTGTTACACATTTCTATGTATTTTCTATGTATATATACATGTAGTATATTACATATATGGAGAAATACCATGCTATACACAAAGATTAACAGTCTATTACAGACATTCTCTGTTAGAAACACACACAGCAAATAGCTTTTTGGTTGTTCTCCTTCATCTCATTAAGAACTGACTTCACGGAGGACAAATGTGCTTTCACGTGTACACTGGATTGTACATACACCGCCCTGTACGCAGACAGAACGTTCTGGTACACCATGGCTCTTACAGCTTTACGGTCGGCTGGGATTGGAGCTGGTACTTGTGGAAAGATCAGAGGTGGGCTCACCTTTGATCCCACTAAGCTGTGTCTTAAAGAGCTGGCATCCACTAGAAACCAGACGCAAACTAACCACAACAGAATAGCTTAGCAAAGTGATGTGCAATTCAGTCCCCCTGGACAGAAAATAAAAAATGATGTGTTTCGCATGAACTGACGTGATCCAAATGGAAGACTCATTTATTTTTTTCCCCCGTTGCCCTTTGGAATAAGGAGAGATACTAGAACAAAGTTTGGAAGGGATCCTGGCTGGTATTGAATGGAAAAACAAATAGTTATTGGGTGGCCTGTGTGAGATGCTTTAAACTCTGTGACCTGGCGACGGTGCGGGTCATATCAGCGGACTTACTGTACCTCGTCCTGGAATCATGTGCCTCACATAAAACGTACATGGAATACTCATGAGCTTACGTAACAAAGCACAAGACAGAGAGAGGTAACGAAAAAAAAAAACCCAGCACAAGCACAATAACATGACCTGTCCTTTTTTTTTTTGACCAACTAGAAAAAGGATTAGCGGAAAAGAAGTTAACCTCACATTTCGTGAGCTGAGCAGGCAAAGCGTGATATTTCCATAATGAACGGGGTTCTCACTTGTTCGTAACCTACTTATCAGCGCCTACGGTTCCACTTTTTCCAATTGCCTCCCCCATTACTGCTATTGAATCACAGTCATCATGCTCATTCCTCTCTGGCCCTTTCATGAGTAATTAACGTAACCTAAAACCTAGTGCCTCGGTCAGTCGAGTTTTCACAGAGGGTGATGCATTTGTTGGCCTTGCGGTCCTTTTCATACCGCTGTCCTCAACTCATCACCCCGCGCTTGTGCCCTGTGCCCTTCCGCCTGGCTTTCAGACAAGTATTTTTTCCCTGGAAAATAAAACGAGGTAAAGGTCTCCTACTGTGCTTCGGCAAGCCCAATCAAGTCATGTGCTCACTGTCCCATGAGAGGGCAGGAAAAACAGACAAACCCAAGGAACACAATCAATTCGGAAAACTCGTAGAGGAAGAGGATGTCTTGTTCCGAAGGATTTTTTTCCCGATAAATATGCCAAGCCCTGTCCCCCAACAATCCATTAGCCAAGTACAACAAACTTGTGTATTTACTTGTATTACTTTATTGCATTAACTTGTATGATTTTTAGTTAGAATTATTAGAAGGGAGAGGGAGAGCTCATTTCTCTGATCCAAACTCCTCCCATCCAAATGGAAGTTAAGTCTGTTGCCTCAGTGACACTTCTGCGCGCGATTTTGCATGCCTCAATTAGGGTACATAGATTGTGTGAGCTGGTTTTTATTTTTCGAACAAGTTTGAAGTCAGTGAAGTCTGCCTGCTTCTCTGATTTTAGTCTCTTGTTTGGGAAGTTCACCCCCCCCCCCCCCCCCCCCCCCTCAAATGTCAAATCAGAACACTCTAAAACCAAACTTTCTAAGACGGACAAGCAAGGTTGTGCATATGTCAAATAAAATAAACAATCAGTAGATTAGATTTTTTCGGGTTTATGTTTATCAGACACTGAGTTATGCCTTTCTACATCAACGTCAGCCGACCACTTTAAAATTGTAGAAAATACATTTTTTTAAGATTCTTCTATTTTTTTTTCCCAATTTTGTTTGGAGCTATTTTCACAGCTGAGGAATTGCAGTAAGTTCACCCTCATCAATGTCGTTCACGGAATCAGTCGTTGTTTGATTACATTCATTGTTTGGAATGTTTGTTGAGCTGATTGGAGTAGGGTGAATGTTAATGTTTAAGGAGAGAAAATGCAGTAATACGGAGATGTTGTCACCCTCACGTTAGCAAACTATTAGGAATGTGCTGCTCTGGTCCAGCATGTAAATAAATAAATAAATGAATAAACAAACAAACAAATAAATAAATAATCTTAAATGTTTAATAGATCAGTAATCGGAGGCTTTAAATTAGAATCAGAACACTTGAAATCCTCTTAAAAGAGAGAGAGAGAGAAAGAGAGAGAGAGAAAGAGAGAGAAATTATTGCCAACATTGAACATCAGCAGCATTCTCTGGTGCCACCAAACAAATAGTAGCATTTGGGCTTACTGCAAAATGATTCCAAGCTGTACTGGAATCAAACTGGGGTTTTGTTTTTTTTTTTCCTGTCTGGTGGATCATGCCTTTGTCTACAAGCAGCGTGCACAAATTACAAATGACTAAAACCCTCTGGCCGTCTCTCTGTTCTTGGTAGAGTTCCCTGTACTCCACGGTTTTCAAGTTGGCCTGTGAAGTTTTGCCAGGTAAATCCTTTCTCTTGGAAGACAACACTACAGTAGCAGGACCCTAAGACTGTTATGTTCCCCTCTCATAACATATGCAACAGTTGGTAAAGTAAACAATAATAACCCATGCTACATTACACAGTTATTGATACAAATAAGACAAAGTTTTGTTAAGATGGAAATGTAGAACTAAATCGCCACTGTATCTGATCAGATCTTTCTTTTTCTATTAGTAATGTTCTATCCTTGTAGTAGTATGTAATTAACCCTGGGTTTATCATTGTGAGCTTTACCATTTGTCACTCATGATCTGAGTGGTAAACTGTAGAGCTGGAGTGTTTCAGGTCACAAAGCAAATGCCTTCATTTTCATAATTACATGAATTACTCCATGTGGCCTCCTCTGAGATGTGTAGCCATCAATGAAAAGGAGAATTAATTGAAGATTTCCAGAAACTGATGAACATGACTGTTCCGAGAAGTTTCACTTAGTGGTCTTGGTAAGTATCCCATTAAATCAAGCCTGACAAAAAGCTCCACACTCAATTTTCAGTCCACTTGGACATGCTGTCTTTGGTTTAAAAATGAGCCCAGACTCCTGCCAAAGGCTTAGCACAGCATCGAGCATCTGCTTTAGCGCACAGCACCTCGCCGCTCAAAATCTCATTTAACTGTGTGACAAGTGGGCCAGAAGTCACGGTGCTTCACCTTCGTGTGTTTTGACATGGCCCGTCAGGCCGGCCTTCATTTCCGTTTATCCGGGCAACCCCCCCGTCGAAGTTTCCCGTGACAGCTTTGTGATTCTGTTCCACGAATGGCATCATTGTTGCGCCGTGTCCTTTTTCGATTGTTTAGCAACACAGGGCGTGTGGGTGTGTTGATGACACAAAGTACTTCACTATGAAAATCAGAGCTGATTATAAATGATGTCCTGTGTTTGCATTTTTCTTTCACTCATGCGAAAGTGATCTTAAACCTCTTTGTGCACTTTGTTTGTCTTTTGTAAACGTTATTGTTCACTTTGTTATATGAAGCAATATCCTGAACTGTGCCCTAGATTCTCTTCTTATTTTGTTTTATTGAGAGAAAGAGAGAGAGAGAGAGAGAGAGAGAGGGAGGGCTATATTTGGTAATTTGGTGAAAGTTAACTAAACATTTACCTCAGCTGAGGCCTGCAATTATTTATGCCGTCTCTCTCAGAACTGACTGTGCTCTTTCTGCTCTGTACCATGTTACTCATGCAGAAATGGTGTGAAACTGCAATCTTACCCAGACGAATTCACCATGGTTAAATTAAATCAGTGTTCACATACCGTCATGCTGCTTCACGGCGGGACAGTATAAACAGCCTCAACATTAATTATACACTGGTGAATTTGGCTGCGTAGCAGAAAGGGAAATAAAGTGAAATATGTTTTTAAGAGCAAGCTTGATGGTGATCTAAGTAAGTAAACGAGTGTCATCTTCTCTTTTACTCCGTGCAAGCTGAGATTGTACGAGGAGTAGCACTGTGACAGCTTGGTTTGTTTTGAAAAGCAGAGAAATGAACAGCCAATTCAGGTTCAGAAACTCAGAACATCTCTTATTTAGGGGGAGTTTGGCTGGTCTGAAGAGGAGGAGAGAATTTGGATTTTAAAAGGGGGTTTAGAGACAGGTTGACACGTGAAAGCCGTTATTTGTGGATCAACAAACAGTTTTTTCCATTCAGTAGCTTCCTACAAAGACAGAATTACCCAGAGACCCTCACAAACAACTCTCTGTCCTCCTCCAGATTAAACACGATACACAATACACAATACACAATATACAATATACAATACACAATACACGATACACAGTACACGAGACTTTTTGCATTTTTGTCAACATAACCGCAGACCACGAAGTGTTTAGATGAAGACTAAGATGTAGTAGGAGTACAGCCACACTCAGTATGGCGACACACAAGCAGAACTGAATAAACCACAGCATCACTGGGAGTCTAGACAGAAACCTCTGAGATAAAACAGACACACTCACACACCATGCCACAGTCAAAATCATGACAAAAACCACACACTTCACAAGATTAAGAGTCCGCTTGCTGAGCAAGAGCGGTAAATTCTGTCTCGACACAGTAGAGGCAGAAGTCTCAAAAGTCCTCTAATCAAATTGTTCCTTGACTGGCTTCCACTGCTTCCTGTGATGTCATCCAAGCGCGGATGTCATCATTGTCCTACTCCTTTTTTCAGTCTCTTTGGTAGGACTATTTCCATACTCCTGTGTTTGTTACGGTACAGTTGCAAACTGATGTTGCAAGCTGTCACTCTTGCAAACTGAAACAGAGTTTCAAGACTCCTCACGCTCTCTCACTCATTCATTATCGAAGCCTCTTATCCTGATTAGGGTCGCGGGGTGTGCTGGAGCCTATCCCAGCATTCATTGGGTGAAAGGCGGGCAGACACCCTGGACAGGTCGCCAGTCCATCAGAGGTTCAAGACTGAAGTATCACAAATAAGAACCAAAGCACAATATACTTTTTTTTCACATTTAAAACAGACACATTGTTCTCACATTTTCAGCCCCCCAAATTGTACTTTTAACATATGTTTTTGAACGTGCAATATTTTTACAACAGATGTTCAACTACAAAAAAAAAGAAAAATCATTACAGAGTGTCTTCAGTCATGGTATATCTTTTTTTGGCCATTTAACTTTATCTATCATCTACACTTAAACTTGAACTGGTTGATGGGACACTTAAATAGCTAGCTACTCATTCAGTAGTTAAGTTCATGGCAGTCAGTCTGGTTTTCACTAAAACGAATCTCTCAGTCATTTAGTTGATGGTAGGCAGTTTGGCTTTCACTAAAAGTAAGCTTCAGTGGTTAGGTTTATGGTAGGCAGTTTGGTTTTCATTAATAGTATATATATATAGATATACTTAAAAGTGAGGTAAGTGTGCAGTGCATTAGCTATTTCCTTAAAGTTGTCTATGGGTACATTTAGTACTAGCTATAACACAGTCTTGGGTGTTGAGAAACCTTTTCCCAGCAGTCTACTCTTTCAAACTTGGCAGCTCCTTCTGTTATTTCTATTTGCTCTTTCTGTCATTAAAATCAAGAATAAAAAATGAAAAGAAAAGAAAAGAAAAAAAAACTTAATGTTTCAAGCAAGCATTTGGATCTGGGCTGATTCTGGCAGCTGTTTGGCCACTGGCCCATTATTGGCAAATGAAAGTGCTATGTAGGCCCATTCTTGTCTGCATTTGGTACATTTGGCAGGGTTTTCTTTGTGTGTGTGTTTTTTTTTTTATGACTCACAGCATTTGCTCCAATTCTGACCACATTTGGGAAACCGCCAGTGTTGAAAGTCATCTTGGACCAAGTGTGGTTAAATAAATTGGTAAACTGCCTACTAACATGTGTCTCATACCTGGCCCAAGTCCAACAGCCAGATCTGGACCAACCAAAGACTGTGACTCAGTTCAGTATGTGTATCAGACAAAACCAGAGAATGCTTTTCATAACTAGGCCATCAGAAACCCATTATCTAGACTGTTCTTTTTAATATGTTTTTTTTCCCTTTTTTTCCCCTTTCTTGTATTTCAGTTTTCTCAAATCAGCTCCTCCTAAGTGGAGCTAACCTCCAACTCACCAACATCTTCCCTGGGTAGTTCTTTTATTCAAAAATCTGAATTACTCTGATAGAGAAATGTACTTTAAAGAGAAATCCGTTAGCATGTTAGAACGAAGGTCAGTGCACTGTTGGTACATGCATTGCATCTTGCTGTAGAAGTTTAAAAAATCGGTAGAATAACAGTACTTTCCAAGTGATTTCCACCTAACGTTTGGTTAGAAAATATGTAATGTTTTTACAGTGTGCTGTTGCTGGAACATCGCTGTGAGCCGTAAGATTAATGAACACATTCCATCTTTCTTAATGGTGCATGGTATGATCTTGTTAAAAATAATATCTGTGCAGGAACTTGTTTGTGAGACCTGTGATGAAACAGCTGCAGGTGAAGCACATGAAGTCCTAGCCGTGGCCAGTGTGCTAACGCCTTTGACTCAGGTGTGGACTTCATGGCCGTCTCCGTATGACAGTTGGAAAGCTCCTTGATCATTAACTTTTAATCAGTTCTATTGTAATTCGGCGGAATTTGTGACAACTTTTATAGACCGGGCCCTTCCACTCTTCCTCCCAATGTTCCATGCCTTTGCACTGATCTGAAACAGCACAACAGGTTCTCAAAGGAGAACCACATCGTCCTTTTAACTCACAGCGTGTTGCTTCAACCGACTTGTGCTTTTTGTGATAATTATGCTTACTCACTGTAGAACATCCTTGTACAAGCCTCATTCTCCTATCTATTGAATTTGACACGTTGCATGTTGTATCACATCAAAGATGAGTAGCTCGATATGAATCAATCACGACTGTTTGGATTAATAGAGCAGAAAAGTAAACAGAGGTTGGGCACACTTTATTCCAGCAATTATTCAATCATTTCTCACAAGTCCCTCTGGCGGTGCTACAATTTACGTCAATGTGTAAAGGGCTAATCCTTAATACTAAAGCTACACACTCTCACACTAACAAATTGTCACATGTGTTTTAAAAAAATCGTTTCTAAGTAAATGTTTTTACATCGAGAACATCTGGAAAACAAACAAACCAATAAATAAATATGCATTTTTTAAAAATTTAAAACAAACTTTCATAATGTTTGAAATTAATAGCAAGTTGATATCTATAAAGCATTTATAAGTGGTTTTGTAACAGACTGTGACTGTACTAAGTTCATAATGAGTGGTGTTTAATAGAACACTCTCATGGAGCATTGTACTGCAACTGCAGAGCTGTGATTCGATTGGTGCCTGGTAGTAAGCCTTGGCCTATATCTACAGACTGTCCTCTTTGAAAAGTTTGTCAAGGACAATTGATTGTTCTCCTTACCCATTAAGATTCTTTCTCCATGCTCTAATCCTTATAAAACGGGCCATTCCACTGTCTATACACAAAAAAAGTGAAAAAGTTTTATGCGCCGATTTAAATGTTCAGCACCGGCGTCTTGCTGCCCTGTTTTATAGGCAAAGGGAAGATGATAGACTCTTCCACACTCCAGGGCTGCACTTCGTGAAAATTTCATTATATGTATATATGTATTTTTTTTCTGAAGTCTTTCCATTTTTACTGTAATTACACTAAACATCATTCTTGTGTCCATGTTGTGGGTCGACTTGGAGGGTTCTTTACGGTCTGCATCAACATTGTTTTTTTGGGATGGGGTGGGGTGGGGTGGGGGGGATGTGGATTTCCTTGTGTCTTTAAGTGTTTGTCCTCACACCAGTTGTATGTGCTGTTCTGTGTCAGTTAAGGTCACCTATGGGAACTTCACAAAACAATGTTACAAGTGAAAAAATACCTATATCTGGACTGGTAAGTCCTGGCAAGATTCTTAAGACAGTGACAGATTTTGATAGGACCTGTTCCAGCAAGCAGAAAAGCACTGTTTTTGTAGAGGGGTTGATCTCTGGGCTATGAGGACAGCTCTAATGTATGGGAAGATAAATTAAAAGGCTTGGTGCCAACGCAAACCTTCTCCACGAAGCGAAGACAGAAACTGGTAGAGGATAATTGTATATTGAGACTGTTTATGTGGTTTTTCTATGAGCTGAGCAAGTTTGTACTTGACCGAAAAGCACAGGATGGATTTAAAGAACTTATAAAAACCAGATTAAAGGACTACAAAAAATGGCTTGTGTGGAAGCTATCCATCCTGTTATTCAAAACATCTCAATTCTCTGTAAGAGTACCATTTACCACTTACAAACATTCGAAATGTTTGGCTCTCACACATTCAAACTGTGGTAGAGACACACATAATTTTTGAAAAAGCTTGCGCTATGTCTGTTGCTTGCGGTATGACCCTGTTTTGCCTGTAAAATTGTGTATTAATTATTGGATGAAATGATCCAATCTTCCTATTAAGGTTCCTTATTCCTGAGGGTGGGTCAGAAGAGGGATTTGACCCCACCTCACGTTCATGAAACCACTCATGAATCCTCTCAGCAGTGCTTTCACTGTTATTGTCATATTATCATCTTTGAAAAAGGAAACATGTTGAGGGGAAAAAAAAATAAAAAAATAATACTAATAATACTTGACAGGGTACATCTGGTCCTCTAAAGTGGCTTCATTTTTTCTGTCCTGCAGAGTAACAATCAGTCCCAAAAATCCAATGACTTATCCACAGCTATGTTAACCAGTAGATAACAGACAATGTGGATTTAAAGCATCCTTTGATTCGTCCCATATCCTCCCAGCTGTCGGAAAACGATCAGCGGATAGCTTGCTAGACCAAATTACTTTCTTCCGCTGTTCAGAAGTCAGGGGTTTCTGCTCATTTAACTGAGTTATGCCTTGTTACATACTGGCTTTGGTTACAGATGTTTTAGAATGGAAGCCTTACCACAAATATCAGCACTATGAAACTCACTGTGCTTTTTATTTTTTTATTTTATTTTGTTGTTGTTGTTTTTGTTTGGGTTTTTTTTTGTTTTTTTTTCATATTGACCCTGGGTCAGGCGGTTGTAAATTAGTCTGGTGGTAAAGTCCTGAGAAATAAAAGTTGTGTGTTTTCGAAACCATTCGGTTAAGTCAGGTTTTCTGCCGCATGGGTGAAGTGAGTTGTGGCCCATTGAAGTCAGCGTCCCATTAAAAATAAACCCATCCTGTTCTGTGTTCTGTGTTCTGTGTTGTGTTTTTGGGATGTTGACTGAAGAAACATTCACTGCGACAGAGGTCCATGTTTATTGTCGGCAATCAACGGTCAGCGTGTTTACTGGGTACGCACAGTTGGTGGGTTAGGATAACACAGCATCCATAAAACAGGAGTCCTTCTCACAAATTTAAACATAAATGGCTTTGGGATCACCCTGATGTTTATACCAAACGTAAGGTACAGTGCCCTCTAGTGGCCTTACAAAATAAGTCCTCCAGGTTTTTTGTGGTGAGGCTGCCATTCCAAAACAGCTGGAACCAAATGCAGTGTGTAACAAAGCATGAGTGAGTGTAATGAGCACAGATCCTGGACTTCTGAAGAGTGGGATAAAGTCATTTGGTCTGATGAGTTGTCTTCTGATCTGTCGACGTGTGAGATCTTTCACAAGAGAGCGCTGGTCTTCCTGCCACTCCCCGTCATTGGCATATGCCATCACGATTTTTCACAGTCCAATAAGTAATTTCATTCACGTCTCGTACGCTGCTCACAAGTTGCTCCATTGTGAATATCAGAGTCAAACTTTTTTGTTTCGTTTTTTTTTTATTTGAATCCCAGGTCACCACAGTTTTCAACTCAATCATTCTATTACTGATGAATGATTATGGCAAATAATCAGCAGTTTCTCACCGGGGAATGAATTTTGTACTGAAGACTGTGATTGACTGTAGAAATACAAGTCACATGCCCTGTGCTGTGCTGATTGTCTTTAGTTTTGCCTCAGGGGTTCTCTCTGTCTCTTTCCTTCACCTACATCCTGCCAAAGTTTAACATCTGAGATCATGAAATCCTTCACGAAAAAACCCTTTCTTTATCCAAAAGTTTCAACTCCCCATGTGAGCCTCAATTTTACACTATTTATGGGCTCAAAAAGAATTAAAAAAAAAAATTAAAACAGACAAATGGAAAGGGATGACATGAGGACACGAAACCAGGTGATTTGAGGATTTTCGAACAATCCATGGGCCATCAAAGAAATATCACTCATGATGCAGCTTCCTGTGATATCAGAGTGAACCTCACACAGAAGTATAGAATTGCACTGAGCTGTCAGTAGCTTTCAATGACACACCTGCAGTCTCCTGACAAGCCAACCTGGAGGGCAGACCCACCACATCAATCACCCTTAATGTGTTCTGGAGAGAGAGAGAGAGAGAGAGAGAGAGAGAGAGATGGCTCGCCAAACGCTCTCCCAAGCCTGGCGCCATTTGGAAGATTGAACTGCAGTTCAGGTTATGACATCATAGCACAGACACATCAAAGGAAGTTGGGAAATAACTCATCGGAGAATTTCACAATCAAATGGTAAGAAAGTTGTACCAGACAGCAGTCAAACAGAAGGGAGCCAACCTGACATCATGCAACAGCTGTTTTCCATCTGACATTTAACTAAAGTTGTAACCGCACTTTGCACAACACCCTTAACACTCTTGAAGATTATACTAACACTAAGCTTTGGTCTGTGGAAAGTGCCTTACCTGGCCCGTGGGCAGACCACCAATCTCAGGCTTTGCTCTCTGAACAGTGATGATTAGAAAGGAGCTGTCAAGCAAAAGCATACAATTAGACTTCAAAGTATTACAAATTGAGGCTGCTATGTGTGTCTGTGTGGGTGGGTGGGTGTGTGTCCATTTATGACAGTGGTAAAGTCTTCCTCTACTATGAGTCTATGGACTGCTCTGACTCAGCGGTGTGTCCTGAAGAAACCTCAGCACCAGGGAAAAAAAACCTTATTGTCCAGATCTGAATCAACACATAAACAAACGTTTTTTTTGTTTTTTTTTTCCCCTTCTCATTCATTTGTAGGGCACCTGGCTCTTGTTTTGGTGTTTGAAAATAAAACAGGCCTTTGATTGGCTGCCAAAGAACACACACACACACACACACACACACACACACACACACACACACACACACACACACACACAGAGCCTAGTAAGAGTGCAGTGAGTAAGTGAGTGTGTGAGTGACCTTTTCCCAAAGCCTTAGATTGTACTCTGGGGCCACACGCTCTGTCCTTATGTGACTCCTAAAAAGTAAAACACACAACATGTTGTGAGTTTGCACTACCTCAAAACAGACAAAATACCGTCTCAGCTGTGCGTGTATGTGTGTGTGTGTGTGTGTGTGTGTGTATGTGTTCAGGCTCTCACTTTTCATGCCCAGTTTAACCTTGGTAACCAGCAGGGTTGTTAGATATCCTACAGCTGGCTGATGTCCACCTGAGAGAGAGACAGAGAGAGAGAGAGAATAGACATAACTTACCTATCCACAATTATGTATGATATAACAGCATGAATAATATGTGTGTGATATTGCATGATATTATGTTACGTTATTTTTAAGGAGCACACCTGCTAAACTGAAGTCAAGCTGTTAACATCTGCAGTTCTATTGACTACATCATGGTTAAATGAAGTGTAAGCTACAGACCTGAGAGTTAAGTGCTCTGAGTGGCAGGCAGGGTGTAGAAATGCACATGGATCTATATATAGAATCTACACGGAGAGAGCAAAAGCTATTTAATGACCAGAAATATACTCTCACACTAGCTTCACAGAAACTCAGCCACTTCCATACATTTAATCACATTATTTACCCGAGAGTGCGAATAGAGACAGAGAATAGGCGCACTGCAAATGGAAACTGGACGTCAATGAGAAATCTGAGCTCAAAGTGAGCTTAAGGGAGTGATGTTCTACAGGGACTGTGGGAAAGAGGTAATGGGGTCTTCCTGTCGTTATTCGGTGCCACCCATTAACAAGAAAACCAATACCACATCTTTACGAGCGTCAACCCACACCAGACAAACGCACGAGCCATGGGGTACATTCATCCTGCCATACGGGAAACTATTTAAAAAAAAAAAAAAAAAAAAAAAAAACCCGGCTGAGACTCAACTTTTTCTGTTCTGTAAATGTCAAAGAGAGGATATTCTAAAATAAACCAATAAGCAATGAACTCACAGGCATTGCCTTCTACAAGACAAATAGAAGGAATAAATGCACAAAAAAATCACATCAAAACAATTACAGCACTGTGAGGTCTGTTTGAAAGATTAAACGATAAGCAAACAACGTGGGCCTGAATTTCAAATCTGTTTGTTTCCCTCTCCTCCTTATGAACTTTACGACGTTTGCAAAATACCGCCCGCGTATCAGGTTGTAAACTGTAATCTATCTATCTTCACAGCACAGCTCTCCCTCATAGACTGTAGTTTGTCTGAATGCCCACAGAGGACTGGAAGGGCCTGGATCCTTTCCACACGGATGATACAACCAATAGGAACCAAGAGTGCAAACCAGACCAGGGTCTTGCGCAAAAGGGAGCATAGAGTGGAGTAGCACAATAGCACAATAACATAAACACCGTATGTTGGCATACAATCCGCTTGTTAAAAATGTTTATATGTGTACAAAAGCTGATATTTTTCTC
Source organism: Chanos chanos (assembly GCF_902362185.1). Taxonomy (NCBI): domain Eukaryota; kingdom Metazoa; phylum Chordata; class Actinopteri; order Gonorynchiformes; family Chanidae; genus Chanos; species Chanos chanos. The sequence continues at coordinate 5,556,466 of NC_044496.1, read as the reverse complement.
AGTTTACTCTGGTTATTTTTTATAGAAAGTGTCCCAGATTTTGTTGTGCGATTCATCAACAGACTGATCAGCAGGACCTTATGAGCTGGTATCTGTGCCGGCAAAATCGAGAGACCACTTCATCACGCCTACTCCTCAGTTTAACAGAGGGCAGGCGTCAGTGTGTCTTTTCACACGTCAGTATAACACACATCTGCAGTTTTCTTTGCTATATTGCAGGAATATACAGTTTTCTGAAATCAGCTTTTTTTTTCCTGGTCAGCTGACATTGGATAAAATCACAAATAACTTCTTGTTAACCTCACACACAAGGTCATTCAGCTTATAAAGTCTATTGATGGATTGTTATTAATTGATTGCCTCAAGAAATGATTTTTCCCATTAATCATTTCCTCCCTTTATTCATTTCTTCTTCTTCTTCTTCTTTTAAAATGTTTTGCCACAACAGAGCAATGGGTGGACTCCATTGAGGGAAGAAAAGATAGATGCATTCTCATGCCATGCCAAGAAGGTAGCTACATGCTGCATTTGTTCTGTAGGCAGCTCCACTCCAAGCAAGTCCACTCAGCCTGGCAGCTCCACCCTAAGGGACCAATCAGCTGCTGTGTGTCAACTTTGAGCGTTCCAGGGCTCTCCACGCATGATTCAACCGTTTTACAATAAAGTTCTTCAAAAGAAGAGTCAGGCACAGACCAAGTAGAATAAAATTATCTTGGCAGAAGCATCATTTCTCTATTCCCAAAAATAAAAGGAACTGGAGACATCTTTCAAAGCATGGTTGTCTTGGCTGAATGCATGTTAAGCTCCCATTTGTCTACAGCGAGTGAGCTTTCATGAGATAACGTGTTCAGGATGACTGGAGATAACTCTTTGATCAGCTCTTATTGTGTTAATTCTGGAAGGTCACAGCAAACAGGTTTCACTCATATATCCACATGGTACACCGCATCTCCACTACAAGTCCAGTTCAGAAAGAAGTGCAGCTCGAGGGATCATGGGAATTGTGCTGTTACATGCATTCTAAGGACACTTATTGTCACATGAGTAACATACTCTCTTCTTACTTTCTCTCCTATGTGGGGTGTGTAGTGCCAAACATTAGCATGCTGGCTGGAGTGTGTCAACCCCATCGACTACATGCCTGTGGAAAAGTTTTCTGATCTTGTCTTTGAGGGTTCTCTTCTTTTTTTTTAAGTCTAAAGTGAAGTCCGTTGACGCATTCCCTCTTCGCTGGCTATTCTATTGGGCCATTGTCACCTTTCACCTTTCGCCTTTTCCATTGTTACTTTGAGTTCAGGGAATAAAACAAAATGGCAAATTACGGTCAGTGTTTCATGATGGTGAGCGATACTGTAGCGAGGATAAACACACGCAGACACAGAGACAGAGAAAAGAGCGGAGAGAGATGAGAAGGTGGGAATCAATAGCGGAGAGAGAAATAAAGGCAAAAGGCGAGAGGCAACCACACAGTCACTGACCTCATCTGCTCAGTTTGTGATTCAGCGATATGACATACCGTATCTCTCCCTTTCATTCATACAGCTGAGTGTATGGCTCGTTTCATCACCATATACCCAGTAATTAAACTGCATGCATGCTTTACCCTTAATTACATCATATGACCTGTTTTATTGGATACGCTGTCCAGTAACAGCATTGACGCACGCGTATCCTTTCTGTAAAGCCATAGCGTGCGGAGTTAAACTTTCATAGTCCTTCGCTGAACACACACAAAAGGGTTTTTATCTCTTCCAGTCTAAGGAGACCTCAGTAACTGCTCTCACGCACAGTTTTATTGACCAGAGTGTGTTAAAGATGATAATTCGATCTGAATTTGGTGCTGTATCATAAAGAATTTAATCTAACCCTATAGTCATTGACCCTCTATGCTAATCTATTTATCATTTTATCATTCCCTGTGATATATAAAATAACTTATCTCCTTAAACCACAAGAATAAGAGAGGGAGAAGAACAGAATGTTGTGCTGAATCATAAACATATTATGTCCTCCATACGTGACTTGGAAGCTATTTAACCTTTATGTTTGGGTGTGGGGTAATTGGCCTCATAGTGGTGAGGCTAACAACAGTTGAGTATATGATTCAAACTTTGTTACCCTGCAATGTGCCTTTTCTTAATGACTGAAGGAACCGTATGAAGTTCAATCCCAGGAGACTTCTCTACATCACAGCCATTCAATACCTGACTACACTTCAGGCCCAGACAAATCTGTGATGTTCAACAGCTATACAAGAAAGCTTTGGCATCCAGACTCATTTTACAGAGCTACACTGGAAGTGCGTCTCTTCATTAAACTTTAGCATGGTTTAAACGGAGCACTGAAATTCATGATCTGAAATTCATCTGACTAAACCCTCAGAGAGTTGCATCCTGGCCCACATGGAATGACCTAGATTTCCTCAATCACCTCTTGCTGGACGACAAGTAAAATGTTCTCAGTTTTGGAATGGGTTATCATCGCTGTTTCCCGTGCATGTCTAATCAAAACTGTGATAATTCTGCAACAACTTTAACTGCCAAAAACGCTGGTAACGGTTAGTGTTCAATGCCATGTGCCTGCAAAAAGAAAGCTTGTTGCCTCTGAACATAATTTATCAGTGTTCGTAGATGTTTCTGTATTTTCACAAATGCAGCACATTGTTAACTGTGATCAGCAAAAACCCATGCTCTGTGACAGACTTTATAAACTCATTTACCAAGCGTTCTTGGTCTTCTGAAATTGTCTAATTTTGGACAAAGAGGCCTGGTCTTTACTTCCCCGCACACTGGATCTCCACTGTCCAGCACAGCTGCTTATAAAGCTGGTGAGCCCATGGTTTTCTTGGCCAAGGACTTTCTTTTTTGGTTTTAAAATGAAGGGACTTTCTCAACAGATGCACTGTATCTTGGACATGCTGATAATGAATCAGGATGAATAACATGAGAAATGGAAGATGGAGCAATGGCCAAGTACACACTGTACCACAGTCTCCCACCAACGCTCACCAGTTCCCTCACTAAATCCCATTGTCCTGTTACCTTTTTATCTGGCTTTGTCATCACAATGACGTCCTTCACGTCACGGCAAACAATTTCAGTTCAGACAGTAAGACAAAATTACAAATGATTGTTCGTTTTTGTAATAAATTTCAGTGCAGTGAACAAGCAGCCCCCTCTTTTCTCACTCTCTCTCTCTCTCTCTCTCTCTCTCTCTCTCTCTTTCAGTTTGATGCACAGTGTGAGATAGCAGTGTGCTTGTTGTAGTCTGTGAACCCCATAGACTATTTGAAATGGGAAAGTGTTTGGGCCCTGTCTTTGAGGATACTTGCAGACAAAGAAGAGAATGGGGAGAGATGAGTGGAAGAGAAAAAATAGCAGAGAGGAAAATAACAACAAAAGGGGAGGAGTGTCCGCACAACCACTGACCTCATCCGCTCATTAGTTCATTGCTTTACAATTCACACTGATATGTAATAATCATATTCATACTCACACTTGTACTCAACAGCTATTTCAAGGAGAGCTCAATAACTGGCCAGAGTGGTTTAGAGATAATAATGTGTTCTGAAGTTGGTGTTGTAACATAAAGGAATTAATCTATTCCTACAGTCATTGACCCCATATGCTAATCTATATATCATTATATCATTCACTGTGACAAGATAATTGATCTCCCTAAATCACAAAAAGAAGAAGAGAAGGAGAGGAAGAGAGATAGGGAATGGTGTGAGAGAGTATGAGGTATAAGAAAGGGAGATGTGAATCTAAAGCGGATGGCGAGAGATGGAATGACACTGGGGACAATGACCTTACTCCCTTGTCAGGTGTGTTAAGTTACGCTCCGTTACCATAACAAAACACACAGTATCTTATCTCCTCATTACCCAATACCTATCTCTCTCTCTCTCTCTCATTTCCTCCCTCCCTCCTTCTTTCTCTCGTTCTCTCTCTTTCCTCAGGATGTGATATCGTCTTTGGTCACAAGGCAGTGAAACATTCTGGGTGTGATGAGTTTCCAGGTGTTTCTGCTACAGTGCTGGATCCAGATGGACAAAGATATCACTATCTGTACCCCTCCCCTCTCTCTCTCGCTCTCTCTCTCTCTCTCTCTCTCTCTCTCTAACTCCCTCTCTATATCTGTATCTCATGCAAGATAACTGAATAACTGAAGTTGAACTGACTGTGTTTCACTGAGGCTGAAATTCTGAAAACATTTTGTTTTGTAAAACATCACACTCATCTTCATCTCCTTTGAACTTATCTTTGTGTTCCTGTTTCTCTAGAACCTTCAAATATGATGGTCCAGAAAATTAAGCTGTAAATCAAATCATTCATAATCCAGCATTACTTGTCATAAGTGTCAGTAACGTAGTAATAAAATAATAATATTCCACCTGCATCTGCATTAAACCACAGTTTCACAATGATTTAAACTTAATTGTGAGATATTGTTTTTGTGTTTTTAATCAATCCAAATGATCTTGACAACCGTAAAGATGCATCCGTGTTCAACAAGGAAGAAAGAAAAATTGGCACACACAGATTTGGGGCGAAAGGCAGCACACACACACAAAAAAGCATTAAGCGCAGAAGTTAAGCCATCCTTCTCAAATTCAGATTTAAAGATAACGCAACTCTGTCCTCAAAATTGGTGAAATCCTTGTAAAGGCGGCTCGAGTCTGGACGGAATACAGTATTAGTATACTGGAATGGTATTTCTTATTTACTGAAGGAAAAACCCTTGTTCAAGAGGGATCAGATCAATTTACTGCTGTTTTTTTTCCATTTCAGCACAGACATTACAAAAAAAAACAAAAAAAAAACAATAAAACAATTAAACTAGGGCCCAACAGTGCAGCCGTGGATGACGAACAGGCGGAATGAATGCATAAACAGGATTAGTGAAGCGCTAGCCAAGAAAGACAAACTACAAATTAAAACAGCACAGTGAGAGCCCACCTGGAAGTTTAGGGATACAAAATAAAAGAGTCAAGCAAAGGAGAGGATGTGAGCTAGACCCAATCATGACAGGAACTCATAAAACCCCCCAAGAGACACTTCGGGAACACTGTAACAAATATCAGGTCCTCAAGTAAATCTTGGCATATCCCAGATAGATCTTAGAAAAGCAAACAAATTTCAAAATCTTCTCTACTGAATGGTGTCCTGTGGTAGAAAACATGAAGATTTCTAATGCAAATAAACTGGTCATAGGCCATGTGGAGATTGCATCTGTCCTAAAGTAAACAAGCGTGAATAGATTCCCCTAAGACCTGAGGAGATATCTGCTCTCATTCTCAATGCTCTCATTCTCAAAGGAGTTCATCTGCCAGGTGACTTCATTACACCCGTTTCTGGAAAACATACACCAGAAGAGAACAATGCCTTTAGTCCAGTTGACCCAACAGCTCATGAAATGAAAGATCTAGAAGATATAGAAGTTGCTTAGATATTCAGGGTCAACAGTTTGTTAGTTAGCCTATACGTTAAGCTGTTCGACAGATGATACTTAATCTCCTCACATGATAGCACTCATTTCCAGCGCAGCCAGCAGGTCAGAGCGAATGAATTCATTTGGTGTTAAGAAAAATGTCCTAGTCATCCATTTGAGTTTTGTGATAACACTTTTTGAGACAATTGGCAAATTAACAATGGTGGAACTAATAAAACCCACAAAAATGTAAATGTTGTTTAAGAGTTGAAGTCTTCATACGTTCAGTAAATGCTAAAAACCTTTCACGTTTAATGTCATAAAGATGATGTGAAAAGTTACTTAACATTATACATTTAGTAAGTGCCGGAAAACCTTTCCTGCACCGTGACTGTGCACACACACTCCTTTAAGTGGTGGACATTTTTGTGAATATCCACCACTGAAGTGAAGCTGTCATTTCTTTAACAGAAAAGACAGATTCATGTTCATCCGCGTGGAGAGGGCAACAGCTGTTACAGCGTGGTGACTGGGTTAGTACCACAGGATATCTCTCTCTCTCTCTCTCTCTCTCTCTCTCACACACACACACACTCACACACTTTGTGTGTTGTTTTAGTGCCACAAAAGAACTTGAAGAAGAATTATGAAGGTTTCTGAATGCTGTTTTTCAGCGGTGTTTAAAAAACCCTTACAGCTCTGCCTCAAGTGTAACACAAGGCCAAACATATTCCTAATGATCTCTAATTTATTACCTCAGAGAGACTGCAGCATGCTTTGAAACTGAAAGGAAAAAAACGGGCTAATTTAGATTTGTTTTTCTCACCCTGTCAAAGTGAATGCGTAAACATGACATTTGGGGAACGCCTGCGGTTTTACAGCGGTATTAAGAGGTCTAGTTTTTTTTTACTTAGACCAAAGAAAAAGAAAGTGTGAGTTGAGTGGAAACATTTTTTTTGCAAATTTTATTCAAAAATGATTTCACAAAGAAAAAAAGACTTATCATCAAATTTTAAGCGAAAAGTGATTATAACAGACAGACTGAAACAAACCTGTTTGGTGACTAAATAGGCCAAAAGGAGTCCGGTCAAACTGATCATTCTGTGAGTGTTTGTCTTTGAACAGAAATAAGGACGTACAAGGGAATAAACAATAACATTAGCTCTGAAAACATTTTGAGATATAGAAGCCTGTGCTATTGCTCTTCAGGCTGTACCAGCCCTATCCAGAATCCTAAGGACTAAGTCATTGTTCACCATTCAGTTCTGGACATTCTTAAAGCCCACTCCATTCTCCCCCTAAGGCCAATCAAAGTTATCCTGATCCTGTACCACTGCTGTGGCTCTTTTTTGACCATTTCCTTAGTAGGTGCCAGTTTGTCTCAAAGGTCATGCACAATTCAAGGGGGCAGTAAAGTTGGATACAGTTGAAGATTTTGTGCTTTGAGGTTTATTTCAAAAGAAAGTCAGTCAAAATCTACTTACACAAAGGCTGCTGTGAGCAACATTTCATAGTACTATGGGGTCGAGCCGTGTGGATAAGTAATAAAGTAAAGAAAAAAAAAAAGTAACTAAAGTTGGACCAAGTCTCCAAGACAGGCAGAATCCGTCATGTTAGCTTTCAGCACAATTTAAGTGCCAGCGCTGCTTTCTTTTTTTTTCATCCCTCCTTGGGCAGAAAGCCATATCTTTATCTGTGTCCTTCCCTGGCTGCCAATACATCCCTCCCAGAGCCATAAACATTACACACAGCTGCTCCGTCGGCTGTGCGAAATTCTTAGAGACTGTGAATTCCATGCCAGCGCTGAGTCCTGATTTGATCTTTTAAGGACAAATTCCTCTGAATTCCGCTGATATAACTAAAACCAAGCTTTGATTCTCTCCAAAACCTGCATCAACGTGTATTTAAAAGCAGTAAAATTTTTTAACCTACTGTTGTGAACGTGCGTGTGTGTGTGTGTGTGTGTGCATGTGTGTGCGTGTGTGTCCGTGCATGCATGTGTGTGTACATGTGTGTGTGTTTATTCGCATTAGGGAGAAAAGTTGGACCAAACTGTATTAAGGGACGGTAAGATTTAGGACTTACAGAATTTCACTAAGGCCCTTGGGTTGGCTTGGACACACACTGATGGTTTGCTGTTGTCATGCCTAACTCATTCCATAATGTTGGAATTCAGTCTCGTGCTTGGACCGTAGCCTAAGTTAAAGCATTCTTCTCACAGTGTGGTAAAGTCCTTACATAACACAGACACCAGGAATCATTTGATTTAGGCTGTCAGCTTTCACAGACAAAAGCAAAAGCTTAACTCTCAAGTCTCAAGACTTCGAAGAAAAGAAGGGTTAGATCAGAACAGCAAGTCCCAGAGCGAATAAGGAAATGCAGATGTCGTTTTTTTTTTCCCGCCCAACAAATCCGTCTGAGTCTCACTGCACTGGCCGCGGTTACCCTGAACAACCTGAGCTCCAAAGTTCATCTGCAAGTATTTTTATGAAGATTCTGCAAACTGAAAAATTTCCACGAACCGTTTCAGATCGTATCGTATCATGTCATATTGCGTCAGATCAGATCAGATCAGATCAGATCGGAGTATTTCAATGTATGTATTACATAAAGATATAATCATTACATATCATTATTATTATCTGATTATAAAATATTGTCATCGCCACCACCATCAGCAGCAGCGGAAGTTGCTCATGGTCCAATGCTGAAGAGCTCTGATAGTTATTGATTAGTTAAATGATTTCATCAGTACGGTATAGATTACTTTTGGATTCAGGTCCTGAGATGACACAAAAAAACCCATTATCATTTATAAAGTCATGAATTTGTTGCTTTTGTTGTGTTTTACACCGATATTTTTGGAACAACTGAATGGATTACTTATGAATTTTTTTTTATGTAAAGAGTCAGTACTTTATGACAAGGTACCTAGTCTGCCTGAAAGCATGGTGACTGAACATTAAGTACTCTTCCAACTAAATCAGACCAAATCAGACAGAGTTCCAGACATTGACTCTGACTTGAGTCATTCTGACTTACTCTTCTTCTGAAACTCTCCTTTTGAAAAAACCTTCAGCGTGTTCCGGTCTAAGAACCGCAGACTCAACACATCAGATGCTGTGTACACGATGTATGATAATGAGTGTACAAGTTCCCAGGCTAATGTTAGAACACACACAGAAAGGCAACGCATCCAGGCTGAGGCAAATGAGTCAGTTATGTGTCCTTCTCTCCCGCCCATGTACAAACAGGAGAGATGTAAAGATCGTCGTCTGTTTAGCTGTTTAGAGGATAAAGTAAACTGTGTTTTTTTTTTTACTGAAAGGTTTCGGAGAGCTGTGAGGACAGTGCTGGTTTTCTGGATTTGCTCCTGCATGTTGAGGGTTCTGAGAGAGCGTGCACATCTCGGATGGAACAGTCTGAACATACTGTCTCATTAGCTGGCAGCATCCAACAAGATGACCTCAACACGCACCCCTCATAATCCCATCATTTCCAAGATGGGAGCGGGATTTTGTGTGTGTGTGTGTGTGTGTGTGTGTGTGTGTTTGTGAATTTTAACACCGACTTCATTAAATCAGAAAGGGCTTTGCATGTGAAAAAGACTGATCCATGGCTATACACAACACAAAAAACACAATAAATAAACTCATAAAATTAAATGAATAAGGAGCTACAGTGTCTGGCCAGACTCAACCATTGTCAACATCAGAAGGAAACTCTATCATTACAGCGTTACTGGCTTAGAAAATACTTTGTGATATTCCATGGTGTTTTAGAATCTGAGATTAATAAGAATTCTCAACTTATCCAACTTTAGAAGAATAAATGTGTAAGTCGATGAATGATCAGAGGAACTACACAGAGTTAACAGAACTGTTACAACTTTTCACTTACACATTTATTGCTTGTAGATGAGTCATCTCTCAGCCATGTGTGTCGGTTCATGTTTGACTGTGAAGCGTAAAGACAGAAGCCAAGGTAGAAGATAGAATCCTATATTAAAAACTTTGCTTCTTTGGTCATTGCTATTGTGTTGGGTTTTGTTGCAGTTGTTAGCTAACAACAAACTATTTTTTGGGCTGAGAGGTCAGGGGGTGTCCTTTTCGTCCCTAACCGTGTGAACTCTACGATCGGGTTTTTTCTTTCATGTGCTTCAGCGCCAAGGGCTAAAGTATATCTCATCCACTTCTCTTTCATAGAGATTGCAAAGCACATTGTGTGCAGATTCGTAGTACGACTCTCAAATTTCCTGGTATTCACCGTGTGCGTTATACCAAATTCAGCATGTTGTGCCAGATGATAAACTCATCTGATTTCACACACACTCCATGTGCTTGGGCCCATCGCACAAAGTACGTGAACATGTGAACAGACTGGTTGTTGTAATTCCATTACATTTTTGTCTTTTGTTACCACGGTGACATCCAGCCGATCACATAGGTTGGCCTACGTGATCGGCTGTGAACGTGTTTCAGTTCAGACATGGGGGGGGGATAATGTGAAATCTGACCTCATACAGATGATTAATCTGTAACATTCACAACAGGCATAAAAGAGTAGATGAATTGCTGAATATGACATAATATTGTTATGAAATGCAGATAAGAACTGGTTTCACAAAATGTGTGGGAACTGACCTTAAGATTCCTCACTAGATGAATAAATCTTTACACATGAATTAATCAATATTATATCGGACACTTGACATAAAGGGACATGAATGCCAAGAAATGAGTGCTTTCTTACAGTTTTTTGGAAAATGATCAAGGGGCTTCTTATCTGTTGCAAGAATTACGACCCTACAGCCTTTGAGAAGTGGATTTTTGGAACACAAGAGCTCAGTTTGGAAAAAGTATGAAACCTCTCCAAAAATCTGAGATAGATCAGACAGGTTATCCTTAACCCTACACAAGAAAAGTTAGGAACTCCTTCAAAGAGAAGCTACCTGAAAATTCACTGAGAACTGGAAATTGATTGACAAAAGAATTCATTCCAAAACATGTGGAGCCTCTGTTTACATGGACACTGGTTTCAGAAAATAAACAGAATTTGAAGATGAATTTGCATGCGTGTGAAAGTTTGACGTGATTCGACCCATTTGTGTCAAAAAATAAGTATAAACTACTTGAAAGTGAGATTGTACAACCTCTTCTTTCATTTGAAGTAACCAGTTCAAAGATCAAAACACATTTTCTATTTTGTCTCTAACCTGGAAACCAGCAGAAATCTGACAAAATAAGACAACCTTTCAGTAATTTCACCTCCCAATGCTTTTACTATGTCTACCATGCTTAAGAAACCAATTTTTTAAAGACATTTATGTATTTATTTGTGACATCTGCTTTTGTCTTAGCTATGTTAATTGAGTGAAAAGATCACTGAGATCATCCAAAAAACACTCTCCGTGAGTTGACTTCCCAGCTCCGTTCCTGAATGAGATCAGCCCCGTAAGCCCTCTGAGGCTGTCGAGAAGCTTTCGCTCTCACCATAATCTCTCTGGGGACAGAGCTGTCTGAATAGGGAAGGACTTCTCCTACACTGTGGGAAACTGCACCCTGAGGGACTGGCCCAGCTGGTCTGGACGGATGACTAAGAGCAGCTCAAAAGCCGTGGCTGACCTCACAACTGCTCTATGCTCCATGTACCCAATGCACTCTATCGTGAGGTCTAATTTTTTTTTAACAGTATTTTAATAACGTTTCGGCACTGAAATTGAGTTACATTCATAAAGGAAGGTTACCTAAAGCAAAAAAAAGTTCAGTGTAACCACACCTTTGCTTGAGAGCGCTGTCAGAAGATTGATCTGTGAAATGGTAGAGATTAAAGGACGGTTTGCAGCGACCAAAAAAGGAGACAATTACATAACGTTACGGTTACAGGGCTCTCATTTCTGAAATAAAGGAAAATGCCCTATAAATGATGGGGAAAGGCAGTTTAATCTGTATGTTGAAATGTTCAGCATTTCCAATATTTGCAAAATAGTCTCCTTTTTTCCCCCAAGATGTATCCTAAAATCTATGATTGATGAGCACTTTTGACTGGACATGACAAAATATCTTATCACAAACTATCCACAGCTCTCAGGCTTGTCAGCTCTTGTTGGACAGTGCAGTGAGCAACAAGGTCCCTGTGCTAAATCACTCTCTCTCTCTCTCTCTCTTTGTCCTTTGTTTCTTACTGAGTCTGGTGAACTGTGAACAGACTTAAAGCTCTTCGGTGAAGAGATAGTCAGCAGCTGGCTGAGTTCTCTATGTCTCTTATCACACCCAGTCAGGGCTGTATCTTCAGAGCTGTAATGGTCTGAATACTGAGTTGACTAGACTGAGTATATTCACAGGAGTGTTGGGGGTTTTATGATCTTAAACAAAATGCTTGCTGTGGCCTCGCTCATCATACTGAGGTCAATTATTTGTTCCTTTGTACAACTGCCGACATGACAAATATTCAGTAGTTATTAATAAGAATACAAAACAATACATGAATACTACGCGACTGAATAACACAACTTTTGGACAGCGCGCTCCTGAACTTAGTTGAATGCACTTTATTCTGTGTAAGAATCTGTCTCGGCAATTCTTTTTAAATCGAACTTTTCTTCAACCACATCAGGGCCGGTGTGAATCATAGAACTGCTGGGAGGAACAGAGATGGGTGGTGAGGTTGCAGTACCCCTGAGCAATTCAGGATTAAGTGCCTCACCCAGGAACACAACGTCAGTTACCTGGAGGAGACCAAGGCCGTGGACTCAGCAGCTCTTCTCTACTATGTCAACATCTCAAGTTGACTGGCATGGGAATCTATTCTACCCTACTTGAACTAAACTTGAAGACTTTGTCGTACTCGTTTGAACTTACACTCGGTGCCTCTGCCTTTCTTTTGGCTTAGTCTCTTTCTCTGTCTGCCTTACTCTTGGCCTGGCTCTTTTTTGGGTTTGTTGTGCAAAACATGCGTGAATTGTGAAATTCCTTTCCTGCAATTCTCTGAAGAGTTGATGAAAGAGTTGAAAAACCTTTTGCCATTAACATTAGCGATTGGCATTTTTACTTATTAAAATCAATGGTTATTCATCAAATAAAAGCAACATTGTTTTTAATGATCTGGTGAGCTATGAACGTGGAAGGGGTTTGTATTTACAGTTCTGTCTTGGAGTCGGGTATGAACTTCTGAACGTAACGACACTCAATCATTGTGTCAATTAACCACCAGGGGGAGCTGTCTTCAAAATCATACTGTGCAAGCCTCTAGATATGCAAGACCGTTTCTGGATTAGTTCAAGAACATTAAAATTCTTCATTTCATTCCATTTTATCGACTGACAATTTTGTACCGTAGACCGTATACCGTAAAACATATTTATTATGACTTTCGGTAATAATTGTAATAAATGTAATAATGTAATAATTACATTCAACAATATTCATGATTGTCAGCTCTTGCATCAGCAGTCTCTAAGTAAGGTCACCTGGTACAGCCTGCAGTGATTTCAGAATGACTGATGTTCTTTAGCTGCTGTGACTCAGCTGTGGGTTGGTATAAGAGAGATTAGCAGAGCCAGCTGGCAGAGAGAAACCTGTCTGTCAGAGTAAAGACTGTCTCAGAGTAAAGAGAGATGTTTATATAGTTTATGAGTTTTGTTTTGTTTTTTTCTCTCTCTCTCTCTCTCTCTTTCCCTCACAATGCTTCTATTTAACACAACAACACTGAAACAATGCAACACAAGTAGAGCATGATAACTCCTGAAAATTGTTTATGGATAACCTGTCCGTATCTCAGTGGAGCAGAATAAGTAGGTCAAGGCGTGGTGGGTGTGGTCGGCCGATGTTAGGCCTGTTGTTCTGTTGTGACTCCTGCACTGGTTCCTAAACACTTCACATTCTCTGACCTTTAGCACAGAGCTCTCAAAGCCATCTTAGATTAAATGCTCTGATAACTGAACCGTCGTAGTAACCGCGGACAGAGATAGATACAAACAGATAGGCCATGCTTCTATATTACGTTTAGTCGGGCATTTGTACCTTCGCATGTCAATATGTGATATTATATTTTTGTATTTAACATACAAAATGATTGTAAATACACTTTATTTCAATTATATACATGCTACAAAAAAAAAGATTTTCACTGAGTTGTCAATACCTGAGAGTGTGAAGAATACAGTTTGGATCCCAGTGCTATGTCCTGAGTATTAGCAGCTCGAGGTGTCGGGGTTGGGTGGGTGGATGGGTGGGGGGGGGTTACTGTGGGCAGGGGTTTACAGTTTGAACGGTGACCCCTGGAGTCCCGGCTCAACCTCTCTCGCACCCTCTCTCGCGCCTCGGATGTTCAGTTCTCTCCTCCGTTGTTCCATTTAGAAAGCACCATGTGGATTACCCCTGGCTTCCTGCTTAGATGTGATAAAATATTAAAAAACCAGAGCTCATTAAAATCCTCTTAATTGCCACAAACAATCACAGCCTTTTAGTTTCACCAAGCTCATGAATGATGGCTGATAGTGAGATGGAAAATTGTTTGTACTGTACCAGAAGTACTGAAAGCAAATTATCTGAGGCACAATCTTTCTGCAGCCAAGAGTACATTGGGGTGAACCTGTGTTCAACCACTCATCCAGCCCTGTCATTGGAAAGCCCACAACAAACATTCATCCAATTAGATTTCTAAATATGTAAGTTAATTAACTAATTAACAAAAAGAACAAAATGTATAAGACTGTTTTTTTTTCCCTCTCTCCTTTCACCCTAAGCCGTAAAAATTCCATTTGTTTCTTTGAAGAGATTCTAAGAAACAAAGAGAGAGAGAGATAAAATGATACAACATTGGTAATAATGGAGAGGGGGGGGGGGTGTTGACGGGGTTGAATTCCTGATTATACAAGTGTCTGTGCTAATTGTTTGAAGGTTGAGGGCTTTGTGAGACAAAGTGTCGTTTTTACTTGGTTAGTCCTGCACATTGGAGTGTGTTGAGTTTTATTATTTGGAAGAAAAAGAAAAAAAAACGCTAAAAATGAGTCAGAGTATTATAAAGCCCAAACACTGGTGGAATGTTTTGTAACGCCTTGCCTTGCTCAGCAGTGAACTAACCATTCTGGATTAAATTCACTTTGTGCTCCACCACTCGCATGGTGGCAAATGGACCGTATTAAAGAAACACTGCGCTGTTTCTGATTTGATTTTGTTTTGTTTTGTGTCCTTTTTTTTCCTTTTCATTTTATTGTTTTTTGTTATTGTTCTTCTGCTTTCTGCTCTGTGTGTGTGTGTGTGTGTAAGTGTGTGTGTATGCATGCAATATTTCAGATTACAAGAGGCTACTGTTAAAACATTATATTTATAACATGCCATTAATGAGAGAATACACTTGTTGCAAAGACTGGAACAAACAATGCTAGATATTATTCCCAGGGGGCATACCACAATGATTAACATTCATTTGTAGCTGTCTGAGAGTTCCCTGATCATTTCTGCATTTTCCATTCACTTCCTCACTCCAAAACAAGCATCATTTTCTTGCAGGCAAGCCAACCACTACAGAGCATCCTATTCGAAGAAGTACGTAAACGATTAACTTGCTATCAAATCAGCCACATATTAGGCTCAGGTTTAGATCACACAGCACGACGCTGAAGCGAAAGTTAAACTTACAATGTCTGGTTATCTCTAAGCTGACGGTCTGGAAAGCCATATGCCAGCAGATCAAAGAAAACCGCTTTTTAACAACTTCATTAACAGGGCCCATAGTACTCAGGGCTTAATCGTTTGAGACAACCGTCGGTCGCCTTGTCCAACACTGTAGCTTTCTTCCGAGCATGTACATGGTTCTTTAATTGGATTCATGGTTCTTGCAATTCAGCATGTTGGTGCCCCCTCCAACCCCCTTAGACTTGAAATCCCCGTAATTAGTGGCGGGGCAAGGATGCAAGAATGACTCAGAGAGATGCCTTTGGGCTTTTTCTTGCTGATACTGGGAAACATGGTCAGTGTGAGGACCTTGTGTTCCCAATACCTCAGACATCTGTGGAGCAGAACAGAAGGAATTCCTGTGGGATGGACCAATTAGATCATCCTGTGCAGATACACTTACCCTCAGAGGGAGGGAGCTGCTACTTGCTGAAAATATAAAAAAAAAACAACAACAACAAAAAAAAAACAAAGGAAAAAACCAACTCATTACTGGTTGTATTGGTCATAAAGACACAAGTGTTGGATATATGCATGTTGAATGCCGATTTTGACAAAAGAGTGATGGACTGGTGATATATGTGTGGAGAAATTTATATACAGCTGCAGTTAAATTCAGACACACACACACACACACACACACACACGCACACACACGCACACACACGCCCCTAGACTTTTGTAATGGACAGTCTTTCAGTTCCGTCAGAAAAAAAAAAAAAAGAAGAAGGGCAAACAAGTTCCTTTCAAAATCAAAGCGTCGTTTATTATTGGCATTTTTTATGACTTTTAATGATCGACAGGTGTTATGAATATGAAGAGATGCAGGATGCATGTGCTGGGTAAACTCTTTGATCCAAAGGTTATCCAAATCACAACACGGGCTGAGTAGGGTACAAAATACTAAGACTACTACACATTAACGAGGAATCATTCATGAAAAACAAAGTTAACGATGGTCAGAGATGCAGGAATGCCGAGCAGGAAGGAGGAAGTTGAAGAGCGACAAGGAAGCTCGACAGGATCCGTACTGTCTAAGAGTAACAGGTAACAGCTCTCAGTCCACTCAGGATAAAGAGAGACCTTGCAACTGACTGATTGAAACAAAGGAGTGTATTTACCAGTGACTTAATGAGACATCAAACAGGGAGACGGTGAACATGATTGGATAATGAACTGGTTAGCAGATGAGCAGGCTGGAAGAATGTGGCAGAGATGGAGATGTGACATCAGAGCCTCGCTTTTTCTGTGTCTTAGAATCTATTACTTCTGACGCCACAAAGCTGTTCATTTTTGTATAGAAAGTTTCAGTGGGTGTAACGTCATTTTTGGCTTCTGTTTCACGTCTAGTCTAGTCTCACGTTCACTAAAGTGAGCACTCACAAGTATTTCTTAACAATATGTAGCCAAGGAAAAACACACAAAGTATACACACTTAAGGAGATAAACAGTCAATAAATACAGTTTCTCTGGAAGGGTCACACATGAAGAGGTTTCTTCCCTTATCTCCTTCAGTTACATTTGCATCTGCTTCTCATCGTGTACAACAACACAGTCTCCTGGTACATTTTGGTGCTTTTAATTTTATACAAGTTATTCTGGTATGCTAGGATTGGGCTGGTATTTTCAGACAGAGAAAGAAGGGGGGTGTGGGGGGGGGGGCACGGTGGTGGACTGACCCTTCATCTCTGTAGGCTTTTTCCTCAACAACAGTTCTCCCCTGGAAACCAGACGCAGACTAACTAAAATAGCCGGCTGGGGGGGAAGCGTGATTTCGGCCCCTCTGTGGAGAAAAAAATAAATCTTCTTTTAGAAGTTAGAAATCTCGTAGAAATGAATGTGAGTCAAGTGGAAGACTTTGATTTTGTCCCAACGGCTTTTCGGGCTACAGAGAAATGCTAGTGCAAAGTGTAGAGAGGTTCCTGGCTAGTGTTGAATGGAAAAACAAATAGCTAATGGGTGGCCTGTGTGAGATGCTTTAAACTCTGTGACCTGTGTCTGGTGATGGTTCAGGTCACATTGGGGGACTTACTGTACCTCTTCCTGCAATCATGTGCCTCACATAATGGAACACACATGGATGTGGAACATGGAATGTACATGGAATACTCCTGAACTTGCGTAATAAAGCACGAGACTTTGTCAAACACGGAGGGAAAAGAAAAAGGAGACAGCACATACACACACATGCAAAGCCCTTTCTGATTTAATGAAGTCATTGTTTAAATTCACAGACACACACACAAGCACACACACACACACACACACACACACACACACACAGAGATATACACACAAACACATATACACATAGCACACACATGCACAAAAAAAAAAACTGTACTTCTTTTTTTTTTTACCCAACAGAAGATGGACTCAATGGGTCAAGATGAACCTGCTCTCTCACAGAGACCAGATCAGGAGTTTTCTAGTAAATTCCTCACCCGCCCCTATCAACAAACCTCTCACTGTTGTCACTCCGATGCCCTTTCTTCTTTTCACTTTACCGAATTAATGCCGTCAACCGTCGCAGGCACCCGCCCTCGCTGCCTTTTTGTAAGTAATTATTGTAACCTAAAGCCCGCTGCCTCTGTGGAACTGTTTCTCACAAAGAGTGTTGTATTCGAATGCCTTGTGGCTGGTCTTTCATGCCCTCTTCCTCAACTCATCACTCTGGCCTTATGACCTGTGAACCTGGCTTCCTGACAAATGCACTATCCCCTTTGCATGTGGAAGGGAGAATATAAAGCCTCTATAGTCTAATCTCTCGCTATGCCTCGGCAAGCCCAATCAAATCTCGCACCCACTGGCCCAAGAGAACAGCAATAACAAACAAACCAGAGGGGACACAATGGGCGCGGAACAGATGAGGGCTAGATGAACAAGGGCCCTTGTTGTCACGGGCTTTCTATAGACAAATGGGGTCTAAGCCCCTGTTCTTTTCCAGCTCTCCTTTCATTGTACACAAAGAAAACTTGGTCAGACTGTTTTGCTCTGGAATAAAACAAAAGACTTTCATGTTAACAGCACGGTCAGAGGAAGAACAGACCACTTCTGTTAATGAACTTCGGCAAAGAAGCATCCATTTGTCTTATGCAACCGGTTCTTAATTTCGTCTGTGTAATGATCTCATACATACGAATCGCCCAGTTTGCATTTGGTTCGTCTGAAGTTGTATATGGTTCGTCTAAAGGTAGTCAAAAG
This sequence comes from Chanos chanos, assembly GCF_902362185.1. Lineage (NCBI taxonomy): Eukaryota > Metazoa > Chordata > Actinopteri > Gonorynchiformes > Chanidae > Chanos > Chanos chanos. Next base: position 5,538,152 of record NC_044496.1, on the reverse strand, counting down.
TGTCCTACAGACTACGTTGGACTACAGGTGGGCCGAGCTTCGTCCAGCTCTGAAACAGAAAAGTCAAAAACGACTGTTTGTGACCCGAAAGACAGACGCGTGGTAGAATAACAGCTATTGTATGATCCAGCTAAATGTCTTCTTATTTGTGAGAGTCAAAATCTGTTCGTTGCTCTACAGTTGATGTTCAGGCTTAGAACAGCATGCGCTACAAAATCTGAGACCCAGATATATGTTCCTAGCTTACAACAAAACATTGTTCTGAAAAATAATGTGGGCTGAGAACACACTCTTTAACAGTAGGAATCTGCAATTTTCTTGCCCTGAAATAGCTGTCTAGTTACTACCAAAAAAAAAAAAAAAGAAAACACAGACCAATCTAGAGGCAAGTTAGTAGTAAAATATTTGTTTTCAATGCCTACAGCAGGGATTTGTGGCAGGACAAAAAATCATGAGAACAAGACATGTCCACAAATTTTAATATAATAGCAACATTATGGGATTTGTGTTGGTTACTATACACAATGATGAATGAGTAGTTGGCAGTAAAACCTGATTCTGTTTTTGACTGTAACACCACCAGATGACACGCTAGTTAATTGTAGGCTAGCTGGGAACAGCCTGGGTGGAGTGAAATAAGCCAGACATGGTTCCGGTTTGGGCCTGAACATTACACAGCTCAGGTTGGACTCGGGTTTAAATTTCACAGGCTCCATTGGTAACTGCTGGTTCTGTGCAACAATGAACGCGTGGCAGTTAAAGCAAATTCTGTTTTGTTTTGTTTTTTTTTCTCTCTTTTTTTCTCTCTTTTTTTTTCTTCTCTTTTTGTTTTTGCTCTGTGATACCAAATGCTAACACACAAGCTCTTTGTATTGTATTAAAATGCAATAAACCATCATTTCACCAATGTCCTGGAAATTTGATGAGCCAGTTGTGAAAGAGTTTCCGAGGCAACTGGGAGATAAATATGATTCAGCACTGTGCACTGCACTTCCTTGGAAACTCCATTAAAAGAGAGTCCACACAGTCAGAGAACAGGTGATGTCACTGTTCATGTATTTGATTTCTTTATTGACTTTCTCTCTCTCCCTTTAACAAGACACAGTGGGAGTTTGAGGGCGACTCAGTTTTGACCTCCTGTGGGGGACAGAGGCGTGTCTGTACCAGATCTGTACCAGAGAAAGAGCCTGATTAATCCCTTATCTGTGGATACAGTTCTCTCTGTCCATAACTGTTAATGTGGACCGTTATGATAATAGTGCATAGCTCAGCCTCACACAAGTTCTATTATTGGGGCCGCGTTCTTCTCTGCGTGTTTCTCAAGTTCAACGGGTGAGGCTTGGTAGACAGAGTTGGACTTACAAAGATGTTGAGCAACTGCTGAAGTTGAGACTGCCTTTTTATTATATAAAGACCTCTTGCTTAGGCTGAGGTAACTGCCCAGACAGTCAGAAGTTTCAATTTTCAATTTATTTGTGCATGTTCCAAATATCCTAAATTATTGAAAACGTGCTTGAAAGTGTGCATATTTGCGCTGATCTAAGGGGATTATGATGTTGGCTACCACGTCTGTTTGATCACATACAAGCTGAGCAAAGCAATGCTCTGCCTGCCAAAACTCTGCGTGTGTGTGTGTGTGCGTGTGTGTGTGTGTGTGTGTGCTTGCATGCATGCGTGTGTGTGTGTGTGTGTGCGTGTGTGTGTGCGTGTAAGAAAGAGAAAGAGACATCCCAGTCTCAGCATTTTCCACCAAAATCTTTTGTAATATCCATATCAAGTTCTGTTTTCTGTTTTAGAGCTTTCAGGCTCTAATTTTTGTTTCAAGATTAGACTTAGGTCCCAGGGTCTGGGGAGGACACCATTTTAGCTGCCTGGACCAAACAGGCATGAGTAGACTTCCAACCTGAAGATGTTAGGTCCAGTTCTGGTTTGGGTTTAGCTGTCAAGCCCGTGCAGCACTCTATGCTGAATATAGTAAATAAGGCACGCCTTTTATTGTCAGAAAGGAAATGGAGCATTTCAAACATTCTTGTTGTAACTGATTTTCCTATTTTTTTTTTTGTTTTGTTTTGTTTTGTTTTTTGGAACAAAGCGTGTGATTATTATAACTGACATTTATGGTGAGAACGCATCTTCTCTACACACTCTGATTCAGGCTCTGATTCAGGCTGAGATAAATACATTCATTTGTCGTCCAGGTGTCAAACATGACATGAACATTGATATTCAGCTCTTAACAATCAATGAAGTTGTAATGCAGCTTTTATTTGGCAAACAGTCAACAGTGGCCCAGTCAGATCTAACGCATTCTGAATATAATTCATTTTGTATGTCAATTAACATTACACATTGAACACTGGTCAGTGATATGATTTTAAAACATTTAAAAAATAAGTCGCACTTGTTAATGTGCATTTTTGGGGAACTTTTAAATATTTCAGAGCTACGAGAAATCCTGAAATAAAATGTGTCCTTGAGCAAAGGCTTTGGGCACCAGCCCTGTGTGTCTAACCTGTACACACATGTTACCTGGAAAATTCTGGGTTGTTCTTTTTTTTTTTTTAAATGGAATGGCAGTTTCTTTTTAGCGCAGCTGTGCCTGTGTAACTGACATATAAAGTTGTGCTGTGTCAACGAGATTGATTCTTGGATTGGCATGGATTAATCCATAAAGTCTTTGTGCATTATTAAAGTACGTCAGTAATATGGAAATCACATCTAGAATGCCTCAAATCTTGAGCAGCTCTCTCTTGCTCACAGAAAGATGTTTTACTGCCTGAGCGCTACCCCCGCAGGCAGAACCCTGTTTCTCAGTCACAAAAAGAAGTTAAATCAAACATTTGTAGGAGGTTCTTAGAAGTATACTGCTATTCCTGGAAATCTGTCATAGGCGGCTTGGAAAACATCCCAATAAAGCGAGCTGGACAGATGTTAGAGTAACTATTTTCCATCCACTTAAGTACAGCGCCTTCGGTTTCAGACAGAAGTTTAGATTAGCTTAGAGTGCTGCCAAAGGTTTGGAGTAAAAAACTGACCATCTGCTCTGGTGTGTAACAGTGTGCAGCACACCTCACTGCTCCGAGTCTTGTTAAACTGTTTGACAAATGAACCAGAGGTCCTTGGCTTTACCTGTGAATGTTTTGACATGTTCCAACAGACTGGTCTTCATTCCAAATTACCCACACCCCTCTCTTGTCGACTCTCCCTGGGTGATTTGATTGTGTGAGTGGCACCAAGGTTGCGCAATAGCAAACAGAATGTACGGACTATTAGTTTGTTAATGTTTTGACAATACACAACTGTGTGAACACCAGGACGTACTGATGGCCCGTACTGACCCTTTACCCTTCACGTTTAAACGATCTCGGTGTGGAGTTTGTTCTTGTTGGTGGTGGTGACGATATTGTGCTGAGAAATGAACAGCCATTTGTCCCAGTTTTTTTTGTTTTGTTTTGTTTTGTTTTGTCTCAAGGTGAAGTGCGTTCCTTCAGTGAGGGTTAGCTAAACATTTATTTCAGCAGAGAACAGTCGTAGGTTGTACTAGTTCTTTCTATGAACTGGCTGTACTCTCTCTGTTCGGTGCTGTCCTACTCTCAGACAAATGATGTTGAAAGTACAACTCTTGGAGACGGTTTGCTGTTATGAAAACGTTTGGTCTTTAAGAGCAAAATGGATTGAGATCCAGCTAAATAAACAGGTATCATCTTCTCTTTGACCCTGCACAAAATGAAATTGTGGAGGCAGGATCAGCGCCTCCATCAGTTTGATTTGGTTTGGAACAGAAAGAAACGGGCTGATGGTTAAGTTTTAGAAATCCAACCACGTAGCGAGGAATGCATTAGCCTGTTGCTGTGCTCCTAATGATACAAGTGGGGGTTTTTATTGGAAGTTTTCCTTGGCCAGCCTGCAGACGGAAGGAGAGCAGTTTCGGTAAAGGGAATTTTGGGGACAGGGCGAGCGGAGTGAACCGTTGCCAGTAAGCTGACAAACACTCCTTGGGTCTCTCCTTACTAAGAGAACGTGCTCGGGGACCCTCATGTTCCACTCACTGCCCAAAGAGTTCTTTCAGCTGAATCACAACACACAGCCATTCTTTCATACACCCCAAAACACTAGCGCACATGTTTTCAGCACTTTTGAATGAGGGCTGAACTGAAGCATGGGTCCAGCCGTGCTCAGTGTAACAGCAGGCACAGATGGAGAGGGCAGGGGATTCGATTAAGCAGACGGGCTGAACTCTCCGTTCAGCGTCCGGTCAAGTTCACTTCAGAGAGAGGACAAGCAGACACACATGCCGTGCCCCAGACAGTCTCACAGAAAACCACACATTGTGCAGAACCAGGAGAAAGAGGGAGTCAGTATGTAACCAAACCACTGCGAGTTTCTAAAGTTTTTTCGGCAAAACTGAACATTCCGGCTTCCAAATGATGATTCCGTTTTTTTTTGTTTGTTTTTTTTCATCGTCCTCCTCTTAATTAAGCTCCCCCTGATGAGATATAGCACAAGACAATGTTGCGAGGCTCTGGTGATGGAAATTAAAAAACAAAACAAACAAAACAAAAAAACCCTGACATTATGTTCATTATTAAAGAAGCGGCAGGGAAACAGGGACAAGCTTTGAAAGACAGTTAAGGGGCAAGACAGTCTGTGCCGTGTGATCTCATGGAAACAAAAGATTGCCCCTTGAGAATGCAAGTATGGAAAGAATTAGATTGTAGATCCCTAAATGGTAATGCGGTTAAATGCAAATGAGACATTGCCCATTTGGACTTGGACACTGATATGTAACACACTGAGTGAATTCAGTGCAGGCAGCATTATCATTGACTTTCACAGCGTTGTTCTATTAGAGCTGGGAACAATTGAATTGATTTCACAATGATTTCACAGGTGGCTCTTCACATGCCATTTTCAGTATTCTGTTTTGTTTGTTTGTTTGTTTGTTTGTTTTTGTTTGTTTTTACTTCAAAGCATGCAAAATAACTTTTTTTTTTCAACTTCGAAGCATGCAAAATAAGCATACATGATGAAAAACACCAAAAACATGTTACAGCAAAAAAAGGCCGTCAGCTCTCATTTTTCTTTTTAAAGACAGTGAGTTGTAATCAAGTCAGTAAGATGTACAGATGATGAGGTTAGTCCTAAAACTTTATTTTAGGAAATATGCTGTTAGAACTCATTGTAGAAATATGAGAATTTGAGAAATCTCTCTCGCTCTGTGTGTGTGTGTGTGTGTGTGTATATATATATATATATATATATATATATATATATATGTATACATGTACAATATGTACATGCTCATTGCCCATTGTAGAAAAGAGGGAAACAGAGCATTAACACACATAACATGTTTTGTTAACATGAACACTTATTTTTCTCTTTCAGCCTTTTAACCAAGACCTGTTTTATGCTTCAAACTAATTTGTGTCTAGGTTTTGATCATTTGTTGCACATTTGTAATGTATGTAATAATAATGTAATAACTATATAACTATATGTATCTGTATCAGTCGCTGTTCTACCACTGATCTACCGAGGGACATTCTCACTCTCTGAGTAATAAGAAGATATAAAGAACACAGCTTTACTTCAAAATTACATGTAATGTCATATAATTAACTATTAAATGGGTGTGTTTTGTTTTTTCAACAACAGAACTGGGAGAACGCTTTATGCGTATCAAAGTTAGCCTATACAATATTTGTTAGGGTCAGACAAAGTGTATTGTTTGTCAACAAAATTCTCATCAGTCGAACATCAAAGAATTAGCACCGGTCTGGTGATCAAAAGCAATTGCGTGATTAATATGACATAGCTTTATGTATGACCCTGTTTGCAAACAACAAAACTTTTTAACCGACGAAAGAAAAAGTGTGTGTTGCCCTTTCCATAAACATAATATGCAATTAATGAGGCAATCATGCCTGCACATGACATGGCTGGCAGATCAGCTATGCTACGGTAGCCAAGGTTTCCATCTGTGTGTGTTAGGAAACCAGTGTCCCCCTGCTCACAACATTTCCGCCCAAGTCTTGTTTCCATGAAATCAGACGGCTGATTCCAAGAATGAGGAGGACTTTGTCCCGGCCAAATGAGTGAACTGGGGATAGCTATTATTCACAAGGACACTGGAGGGCCAGGGAGAATGCATCCGAATCTACGGAGTCGCCAATCACTGACCAGTTTAATTGCAGCAATTTAACGCTGGGGAAACTCTTACATATTTTCACCAACTCCATTCTTCTGCTCTATCAGTGGTTAATCTGGCCTGCAGGACTGCCGGCTTAATTAAACAAACTCAAACGTGGAATTAGTATAGCTCAGGCCAATTGCTAATTGAGACATGGTAAGTGGGTGGTTGATACGCAGTGTAGAGATCAGGGAAGGCCAGTTGGCCTTTGAACAAAATTTCTCATAGGAAAAAACAAAAAAAAAAAAACATTGTTCATGCACTGTGAGAGTACAAAGGCAATACACCAGAGATGAGTTATTTAAAAAGTTTAGCTTTAATACTATCTAAGAATTAACAAGTGAACAATTTACTTTTTTTTTTTTCTTTTTGCGTGTTTTTGTACAAAAAATTCACAGTTTACGTGATTCATAAAGAAAACTGGCATAAATACTCAAATTTATAGAATAATGGTGGTAAGGAAACAGATGATCAAAGGATACAATAATCAAGGATGATCAAGAAACAAAATGACAACAAAATAAAACAAACAAACAAACAAACACAAAATAATGAAGCAAAACAATTAAACATAACAACCGACATTTGGGGTCATAAAATATTTCATAAAATATATTGGTCTCTTTTACAAAAAAAACAAACAAAAAAAACAGGTTGCTGTGGAAACTCTGACGTGAGCTGTCCATCGTGGAGTTAACGTTGTTCATTGTCAAGTGCTCTCTACACAGATGTTTTTAAATTCAGTGACGTGAAAAATAGTGCACTACGCGGGGAATGCTGGGCGTCTCTGTCATGTAGCCTCAGTGTGTTTCTCGTGTGATGGGCATATGGCTATTCTGCCAAAGACCTTTAAATAAAGCTGGTCAGATGGAAGAGAGAGCACCGGAGGGACAGTGTAAGGTAGTCAGACCAGCAGCAGTAACTAACTGCCAATCTATGGATCTAGGTGGCCGTAGCCACCAAGGCACATTCAGAAAGTTGCATGATGGAGTATGTGCAACCCCTAAATGATCTGGGGGAGAAAAGAGAGCAGCAAACGTTGATCGAGCTAAGACGTCTCATCCTGGGATTCAGTTTATCACAACTCTCTGAAAACTCTGACTTAGCCTAAGCTGACTTAAACTTAACCTGACTTCAACTAAGTTATGACTAGATTCACATATTACATCCATAAGATACAAAATGGTTACATTTGATATTTTTACATTTGATGTTTCGTATTTGATATTCAATTTCGCTTCTGGGCTTTTGTGAGAACTGAAAAAGGGTTGCAGGTGATTTGCAAGAACGAAACCCATTTGGTGCAATTCTATGATCCCTTCAAAAAAAAAGAAAGACATGACAAGGAAAGAAAGAAACGACACGAGACCCATTCACAACGATGGAGACTCAGCACTATGAGTGGGCTAGATTAGTGGTCCTATAGTGTCTCACTATAAGGAGCTATAATCAATACTATTCTATTTTACTGATGTTGTTGTTGTTGTTTATGTTGTTGTTGTTGTTGTTGTTGTTGAGACTGTGGCTGAGAAGGGTGCCAAGACCGTTCTGTTTCCTCAAGGCGCGCGGCATGACCTTCTTCTTCACAAAGAGTTTCTCCAGGAACTTGTCGCTGATGCTGACGGGGAAATAGCTGCAGATGAAATACATGAGGCGGACTCCGGCACCAGTGTAGTATCTCACGCTAGGCTGAGGGGACAACAGTGCTTCCACGATGGTGTTGACAACGGGACTCAGGTCCTCGCTGGCCGTCTTGGCGTGGTTCTGGAACAGGTCCTTGGTCTCCAGAATGTACTCTTCCCCATATTCTTCAAGGAGACTGGGCGACAGGTTCTGGATTAAGTGCTTGTGCTGTTTCTCCCAGTAATCCGTGTTCCTGCACTGACCTGAAATGTCACAAATGATTTTCAGTGCGAGCCCCATCACCCGATGTACACGATCACACGCACATACACACACTCTCACAATTATACATGTCCAACAGTCCCCTACGGGCGCAAGGGCTCTAAAACGTTCAGGAGGTATTCGTTCACCTCCCGTTTAGTGGCTGAATAGCCGAGCCCCACGTGCCGCACAGTAAATACCCGAACAGCTATTTACTTAAACAGGTATTTACTTAATGCAGAACATAAACAAACAAAAAAAGGAACCTGCAGTGTTCTCTGTGTAATGCAAATTCAATGTGACAGAATATAATACGTGCTGACAATACAAAGCTCAGATGGAGTCGGAAGAGGAGAGGAGAAAATGGCTTAGGTTGGTGAGCGAGATGTTATAAAAAAAAAAAGGGGTCTGGGCACACTTTATCCCAGCATTTACACAATAATCCCTCTGAGAAAATTCTGGCAGAGACGCGGGTTAAAATCAGTGAGCAAGGAGAGCCCGCGGTCGAAGCCAGGATCTTGACCATTTTATCCAGCCAAACTGTAAACATTCTTTTCTAATGAAAAAGATTAAATAGTTGGTCTTTCTAGCATTGAATGATCCAGATACTCTAATGTGTGTGTGTGTGTGTGTTTTTTTTTTCTCAGCATTTTAACATTGGAACACTAATAGCCAAAATAAATGTTCTGTACAGTTAAAAATATAGTGGTATCAGTAAAGTACTGATGAATGCTTCATTAAGAGACTCCATCCTTATAATTATGATATAAATTGTGTTCAAATGGTTTTAAGATTAGGGCAATGCATTATTTGTGTTCTTTTGCCAAAAAGAAATATCAACAGTACTGAATAGAATTTAATTATCTTACAAACCATTTTAAGTTCAATATGAATAGCATCTTAATGGGAATAGCTAATCTGGTATATTTAAAGTAAATCCATGCTTTGATTGAAATCATTGTTCAAGCTCATTGTTCCTAATTCATCAGTATTTATTTTTGTTTTTTTCTTTCTTGTATGGTCTTGTATGTTCTCTCAATACAGCAATTTTGGCATTGCATTCAGTCTTTGGTTCCAAACACTAAAAGTGTGATGATGCTCTAGATAAAGAGATTGTTCCTAGTGATTTTTTTCACATGTTTTGAATCTGTCTCCCTGTTCTGACACCTAACAAATGAGCTTTTTCATGACCTTGACCTATACAACAAAGTCTTGCTGGAGTGTCTATCGTGGTTCTGTTCTGAGACCAATCGACCTGTTACATCGTAAATAAACAACGTTTAACAGCATAAATAGCCTTCCTCACCTGTTCTGAAGGCAGACGGTAAAATGGTGGAAAATTTCAAACCCCAGGGCTCCAGTTCGTGGCGTAGTGTGTTAATGAACAAATTCAGAGCTGCTTTGGACGCCCCATAGGATGCCAGACAAGGGAAGGGCTGCTCACCTGCAGGCACACACATGAAGAAAAAAAAAAAACGTCTCATATTAGTACTGCCCGAGAAAAACTTCGAGTTTGACATCTGCGTATTGACATTGACCACCACCTCCGCAGAATTTTACTGCGTTTTGTGATATGTTGTAAATGCAGTTTTGTAAACGAAAAAATCGGCTCAAAGGGAATGTAAAAGCTATCCTCCCATAACTGTGGAGAGACCATTACTGTGTGAAAATGGTATAACTTCATAACTAAGGTTGTAAATTCATTCATTGAATGCCACACTTTCCCCCCCTTTTTAATGTGCCGTTTCTTATCTGGTGACTTCGCGTTTAAGAACATGGTGTTGCTATTAAAGGACAGGGTGACGTTACGAGAGGAAAATGGACCTGTATAAAAACCTGGCGCGGTTTTTTGAAGCCAATGACAGATTTGATAGGACCTGTTCCAGCACACATAAAAGCACTGTTGTTGCGGAGAGGGCGTGTTGCACTTTGGGCGGCGAAGACAGCTGAATGGGAGGATAAATGAAAAAGATCCTCGGCTCAGCCGAGCGGAGACAGAGACCGGTGGGGCTAATTGCAGAGAGACAGTTTGTAAACGTGCGGTTTCCCCGCAAGCTATACGCGGAATGAAGGATTTGGGGATTGGATCTCTCAAGTTTAACTGCTGACGAGATAAAAGCAAAGTGCGCAATAAAAACAGCCCACCAAGTTGCCTCTACCGTTTTCTTCCTTATGGTAGCAGTGTTTCGGTTAGAAACTAGGCATTTTGTTCCTTCCACTTAGAAACTTTAAATTTACGCATAGGCATATCGCCGTCGTTTCCAGTGGAAAGATCGATTGTCCTTGTACCAGTTGGTTATTCGCGGTATTAAACTGCGATGTCACCGCCTAGGTAAGCACACACTGATAAAACTCGAGCCTGATAAAGACAGAACACAATGTACACATATACCTAAGGGACCAAATACCTCTGAACCCAAGAGAGTGTTTGAAAGTAATTAACCACATCACTACGTAGAAGTGAAACTGGAGTAAAGTTTTTCACACACCCAATTCAACATTATTGACTCATTCAGTCAAGATATGCAGAAGCCTTAGACTGTAAAATGATCTAAAAAACAAACAAACAAAAAACCTCACACAATGTCACACATTTTCTGTGCCTGGCTCAGTTAGTGCACTCCGCTAGGCATTCAGCGGCTGAGAAGATCTGATGATATATCCTGAAGCCTATTCATGGATTGGCACTTCCCTCTGTGTCAGTCAACACATGTTGGTGAGTCATGCTTTTACGATCATTTGTGGACCGAACACACTCCATTTGTATTGCAAGTGTGCTTATCTGTGCGCTTGTGTGTTTATATGTGTGTGTGTTTGCACGTGGCAGCGTGTGTATGCAGCTATTTACCTGAGGGGCTGGAGATGGTGATGATTCTCCCTTTAGACTGCCGCAGGAGAGGCAGGAAGGTTTTGGTGACCATCACCGTGCCAAAGAAGTTGACCTCCATGCAGCCTCTGTAGTTGGACATAAGTGAAAGCTCAGCATCTCCAAAGTTCACACACAGTCCTGCATTGTTCACAAGGCCCCACAGACCTGGAAGCAAAAATACAGAGCACGGGCATGTTTGATACTGTGATATATGTGTGACGGATGTGTAGATAGATAGATAGATAGATAGATGCAAGTTCAGATGAACAGATCTAGTGAAGTGTTACAAGAAGAAGAGAGAAAACCAGATGTTTGGAGGATTTTTAATAAAACCCAAGCACCACTTTAAACAAAACGAACAAAGGAAAGGAAAAAAACAAAAAAACAGACAAAGAGACTTGTAAGGGCTGCGTTTCGGCCTCCTTCACTCCTGTAGTGTTTGTGATTTAACGTAAGTGCGGGTGATAAAGGGAGGTTCTAAACCATAGGAATCGAACCGCGCCGCCAGAAATCTCACTCACACACAAACAGGGGCCGACAAGAAAGGCAAAACCGCATCAGTCACCGGAGAAAGAGAAAGAGAGATGGTTTACTTAACGCTCTAGCACGTCTGCCTCTATTTAGCGCTTTAGCTCTGACCCTGTTGGTAACAGCGCTGTGCAGAGACACATCAAAGAGAGGGACGTACCACATTCAGGGCTTTGTAAATGTTACGAGAGTTCATCTCGTTAGACAGCAGGGAGAGAGTGAAGAAAGATATGTGGGGGTCAGACAACGTCAAACAACAGCTGGTTCTCGTTTTGAAATATTAACTAAAGCTGTACCTTCATTCTCTTTCACTCCCATAAAGAATAATCTCACTCTCTGTCTCAATCTGTAAAAACCACCTGACTTGGACAGCGGATGGATTGCTCATTGCAAGTCTTTATAAAAGCATATAATTATGCACCTTTTCTGTTTTTCCCACTCGCTAGACAGGAAACTGTTTATATTAGTGCAGTTTATATTCACAAAGTCCGCTTATGGCTGTGAGGCAGGGTGGAGACATTACGCTTTACAAAAACCACAGCCGCACTACAGGCCAGGTGTGTGTGTGTGTGTGTGTTTAAGTGGAAGCTGTGCGTATGGCTTTATGTATGGTATAATTCCTCTGTTTACACTCAGTTGAGGGACAAGCATGAAAATGTTAATTTTAAATTGTACACATTATGCCATGAAGCCACCACAGAGGACAGAGACAGGAGGCGAGTGAGTGAGAGAAAAAAAAAAAAACACTACAACCAGCTGACAGGGCAAAATGCCTCAGCAGCTTCTCCTCTCTGTCCAGATGACAGAGAGATAGGTCAACTTCTTGCTTGTATGTGTGTGTGTGTGTGTGTGTATTTGTAGTCATGTTTCCTGGGAAAACCTCAACAAGCAAAAACGTACTGACCTTATTTGACTTTCTCCCTCCCTCCTCCCCCCTCCCCACACCCCCCCAAACACAAACACAAACACACTCCCTAGGGTTTTTTTTTTTTTTTTTTTTTTTTTTTTAGATATTTTACTCTCCTCTTAATCATTGGTCAGACACCTGGCTCTGCTGTAGTGTTTGATAATAAAACAGGCCTTTGATTGACTGCCAAAACACACACACACACACACACACACACAGCCCAGTAAGAGAACACTTAGTAACTGAGTGTGTGAATGACCTTTTCCCAAACTCTTACACTGCTCTCTGGGCCACACACTCTATCCTTACATGACTCCTAGAGATTAAACACGGTCACGGGAACCCACCCAACATGTCCGTGTTTGTGTTACCTCCCATTATTTGGTCTGTTTTTCTTCAGAGGAATGATACTGCTCTTATGGCTACCCTGGATGTTTGGCTCATAGCATAGTTTCCGTGCCAAAAAAAGAAGGAAGAACCCCAAAAAACCCCTGATCTAATAGATCACCTCACTTAACTGCTATTGTTTCAGCCTGACTAAGCCTGTGGTTGGCTTTGGATACATTCGTGCACGTGTGTGAATGTGCACGAATGTGTATGTGTGTGTGTGTGTGTTTGTGTGTGTGAGTGTGTATGTGTGTGTGTGTGTTCAGACTCTCACCTTTCATGCCCAGTTTAGCCTTGGTATCCAGGAGGGCTTGTTGGATCTGCTGCGGCTGAGTGATGTCCACTTGGAGCAGAGAAACGCGAGGGGAGCAGACGCTCTTCAGGTGACGAGCCCCTTCCCCTTCCAGATCCAGCACTGTAGCAAACACCTGGAAACCCATCGCATCCAAATGCTTCACCGTAGCGTTGCCGAACCCTGAATCACATCCTGCGAGGAGAGAGAGAGAGAGAGAAACGGGGAGAGAAATAGAGAGAGATGCTTTCAATATCTGCCTCTCCCCCAACACCTTCCAGAGCGCGGTGCTTGTCGTGCAAACTTTGATTTTCTTGCTTCCGGCAAAACTATAAAGAGTACAGGACAAATACCAGAGATATTGTTTTTTGCTCCAGCCTAGCTAACATGACCCCTCACGCTCACACATTGGACGTCCGTGTGAATGGAAATGGACGAGTCTGTATGTTAAGCATGAAACCTGAGAGCACAGGTCGAGAGTAGGGCTAAACCAAACGAAGTGGCCAGGATGAATGTGGCAGAGAGATGCCATGGTTTCTTTCACCGTGAGTCAGGGCAACACAGTGATGAGAAATCTAACACCACATCTTCACAAACGTCATCCTGGTCCTGATAAATGAATACGCTCTAGGGAAAGTTTCAAACCAAACCATACAGCGGATTATTAAAAAACATGTATTTTGACGTGTTATTGTGTTGTCTTGATGTCTAGGAGAGGATAAACTACAGACAACAAATATAGAATGAACTCATATGAGTGGAATTATGGTAAATATAAATAAATGTGCACATTTGAAAAAGAGGAATTGATTTCATGTGAGGTTGTTCCAAAAGAAAACATGTAAACTATTACTGAATTGAAACAAAAAAAATGTTGTTATTTCATCAGCCATTTAAGATTTAGTAGTTTGGGATTGTGGAGTGTTTTGGGAGAATTTATCCAGAACATTTTCTGAATTACTGAGAGATTGTACTTCATTTTTGAGACCACAAGACTTATTGTGTTAAATTGGTTGCCACACAAAAGTAAACTGAGTTTACTCAGTAACAAGAAAAAGATAGATAGATGGAGAGAGCAAGAGAGAGAGAGAGTAAGATGGAGAGAGAGACAAGGAGGGGAGACAGAGAAGGAGGGGAGACACAGTGAGAGACATAGAGGCAGAGAGAGAGAGAGAGGTGGAGAGAGAAAGAGAGACAGAGAGGGGGAGAGAGAAAGAGAGAGATAAAGAGAGAGAAGGAGAGACAGAGAGAGAGAGAGAAAGAGAGACAGAGAGAGAGAGATAAAGAGAGAGAAAGAGAGACAGAGAGAGAGAGATAAAGAGAGACAGAGGGAGAGAGAGAGAGATATTTACTGCCTTCCTTGTGAATGTCACACCACATTATGACCACAGGTCAAAGCCTGAACCTGGAGAGCAAAATATGACTTTTGTTATCATAATCAGTTTTCTATGACACTTAGACACACATATTACACACACACACACACACCCCTCCTGTGTTCTTTATGGATCATAATCTATGCATAAGGTATCCTGAGGACACAGTGCAATATGTCTGAACACCCCTTACTGGCCTCTCTCTCTTTCACTCTCTCTCTCCCTCTCTCTCTCTCTCATTCAGTTTTAAATCTGGACAGATGAAAAGAGCATTCTTCTAGACGTGTGCCAAGACTGTGTGTGTGTGTGGGGGGGGGGGGGGGGGCGCTTTTTTCCACATGGATATAACAATCAAGACAATCACACATTAAAAGAACTCAAAGGCTGAGCCAAAGGGAATACAAGGAATACTCCAGACCAATAGGACAGTATGAGCATATGACAGGTTTGGTTTTCTCACTTTCACAATGTACAGCATCATGACAAAACAGCAGCCCCTGTGCCAGTCAGAAGCTGACAGAGACACCTGAGCCGTCAGCTGCTTCTGGTTACATAAGAGTCACTGTAGGAAATACAGGTATTTTAGGAAATTCTGAGAACAGGTTCTCTTTCCCCTTGAACTCAGGGTTTCACCTGTTCCAAAAGTTTGGCAGGAATGGGATTGTCTTTATGGTTAAGTTTGAACTGAAAATGGAGGGTTGCAAACGTTCAGTACATACTGAAATGGCTCCACTGAGAGGCAGAATTTTGAGATGTTTCAAAGACACTGAGGGAGATCGGAAGAATGTGTTGTTGTGTGTTGACCACTAATGATGAGCTAGCACAGCTGGTGTGTGTGTGTGTGTGTGTGTGTGTGTGTGTGTGTGTGTGTGTGTGTGTGTGCGCGTGCGCAAGCGCTTGTGTGTGCGTGTGTGTGTGTGTGTGTGTGTGTGTGTGTTTGTAAACTTTGGGTTTGAACTTTTTAGATGGAAAGTTCAGTTCTCAAGTCACCTTTGATTGATTGTCTCATGACAATATCAGTTAAATCAGTACACTCATCTGTCCGCTCTGAGAGCTGGGACCTTGTTGCTAGCGTATCAAAACTATAAATGTGCCACTGGTTCAGATCACCAGCAGTTCAGTCAGTGAGGCTGAAACTTGGCTGTGTTTGTCTATTGCCACCTCCCCAAATATCTACAGTTACCTCTGTAAGGACAGATAGAGTTCATCTCTAACCGCACTCTGGCTTTAAGGGATGTTTATTACAGCCAGGCAAAGTAAGACATTGTGATACACTCTGTTCTGTTGCAACCCACTTTTCGCTGAGGGACAGATGGAAATATTATCACCATCCTGGAGTCGGTTTTCCGAGGGGATGTTTCGGAACGCGTCTTACGAAACCGGTTGAGGCCTTTCCAGGGGACAGAAAAATAAACACAGATGAAGCTGTATTGATTGGCACAGTCAAAGTCACAGACGTGTCAGCGGACGGCTGGCCCTAAGCTGACTGCCCACGCTCACGTGCAGCCCACCGCTCTTGGTCGTGATTGGTGGTGGTTTCGTGGAGGGGCTCTTGTTAAACCCCACACTCACACCCTGTGATGGCCTCTTGGTTCCTCTGACCTCATATTATGATCTGGCTATACACATCATAGTAGAGGACCCCCACTACCACCATCCACCCACCATCCTGCACAATCATAGTTCCAAAGGTGTGCGGAGAACTTACACATCTGGAAGCAATCGAGGTTTCTGTATGTGCCCTTGCACAACACATCAGACGACTTGACTGAAACAACTTTTGCTTCAGAAATGATGTTCAGTTGTTCTGTGTGATTCTAATTTAAACGGCGGAAATATAAACATGGGAGGTTGATGCGCTGTGAGCAGCTTCTTTCAGCGGTAGAATTGTTCTCATATGTCTTTTTTTTGTTTTGTTTTGTTTGTTTGTTTGTTTGTTTGTTGTTGTTGTTGTTGTTGTTTGGCCCGGTGAGCTGATGACGTGTGTGGATGAAACAAAGAGAGCAGGGCAGACAGATAAGCTAGCTGTGTGAGGTAACATTAGAAGGTCTCACTTCAGAAGGTGTGAGAACTTTGTGTTCAGCTGGGCTCAGCGCAGTTGTCATGGAGTTTCTGCAAGCGAACTGGAGAAGAGCATGGCAGAAAGGAAGTAAAAAAAGAGACAGTGATTTAAGTACTGTGATGAAATGGTTTGTTGCGGTTGCAGTTAGTCTTAACCTAAGACTTGCAGTGTAAACAGGTTTATGACTCAGTGAAAACTCATTCACAGTTTTCATCTCTCCTGCTGGGTGTTGCGTTGTTGTAAGACTCAACCCTCCAGTCAAGTTTGTTCTCTGTCACCAGAGAGGATATCTGCAATACGTCTGCTGCAATGGGAACACTTATGTAGACAGCTAAAGAACGGGTGGGGATGGGGGGGGGGGGGCAATGAGGGAGAGAGAAAGATATCTACAAAGAAAACAGATCCTCAATGAATGTTTAAACAACCTCATATCCATGACGTTTTTGATCCTGGGGTTTTTTGGGGTTTTTTTTTTTTGGCTCTAATCAAAAATGAACAGATTCAGCTTAGCTCAGTAATTTTTAAAAATTTAAAATATAAAGTCAAAAATATGAAGCTTACTATGGGGCATGACATGGAGTATTGGTAGTGTCTGATGTTCTGGAGATTTAACAGCTTGGCCGTAACCTCTCTGTCCATGTTTGCTCTCAAAATGTTGAAGGTTTTTCTGGCGAGACGGTTGTTAGACTAGGAACTCAAGCTGACTGCACAGTGAGACTCAGGCTGTCTACAAGTTGCCCAGTCAGCCAATTTTGTGACTCCAACCTCTCTCTATTCTCAGAGAAATTCCTGCCAGTGCCCGTGCACTTCAGTGGACTCTGTAAGAGGTTTAAAGTTTTTTCCGCTTTCTTTTTTAATTTAAAGAATTACAGCTTTGCCTCAGTGCTGCTGAGAGAGAGGCTCATTAATGAGAGCTGTCCAATAGCAGCTCAGAATAAGAAACCTGGGCCACAGGAGAAAGTGTTTGCAACGGTTGTCAAGGATTTTTTCTGTGTGTGTGTGTGTGTGTGTGTGTGTGTGTGTGAATCTGTCTTTGCATGTACGTGTGTGTGTGTGTGTGTGAATCTGTCTTTGCATTTACCTGTGTGTATGGGTCTGTGTGTATGGGTTTGTGTGTGTGTGTGTGTGTGTGTGTGTGTGTGTGTGTGTGAGAGAGAGAGAGAGAGAGAAAGAGACATTATGTCTGAACAGCAGGAAACAGTTGGGTGTCACAGAAGGAGGTGAGTTGGAGTTTTTGACATGACTTCGGCTTAGTTACCATGCCACTAGACAGCCTCTTAAGGCCTTCACAAACTGGATTTTTTTTTTATTACGTTTCTGTGCTGCATTCTACTTTAAAATACCTGACATAACAGAGCCGGACAAATTACTGATGTCAAACAACTACAGACCAGCTGCCAGGACACCGTGACAAAATTATGCTAGAAGTCCAGTTTCCCCCAAATGTTTAACGTGGTTTAATTGCTTCACTAAATTTTATGATTTTAGGGAAAATAATTGACCATTTTTAAGTAGTAATAAAGTGGATTATTAACTTTTAGCAAAGTTTTAACCCCTCTAACCCTAAAGTTACCTCTGAGTTCAGATATTTCCTTGGCATGAAATATAAACAAAGAACCAAACACAGTATTTCCGTTCAGCTCGCAAGTATCTGTGTGCCAAAAACAGTGATAAGGTATGGAAAGGCCATCAATTCACATTGTGTAGCAGATTGCTGAGGCAAAGCAAACAGCTTAAGATGTTCCTGCACCAGCCTGTACAGTGTAACCTAGATTTTCTCTATCTCTTCCTGGCGGAAAATCAAAAGAATTCTCCCTTTTAGATTCTGCCATTATTGACGTTTCCCACACCACAGTTCTAAAGTCCAAAACAAAACCATTTAAGTTGGCAAAGACAGTAGTCAATGGTCACTGATTAGTGTCATTTGCCAGGGGAGAGAAAGTCCAATGTCTCCAAAAAACAATGAATGGACGATGTGGGTTAGTGTTCGTACTTTTTCATGATCACAGCTCAACTTTCACTTCACAATAATTAAACATAATTATAGCGGCAACAAATCAATTAGCGGGGTCCGAGCACAAGGGCATTCAGAAATTTTCCAGTTTAACACCATCCATTGGCTGAATAGCATAAGTTCCGTTCTGCCACCTATAGTGGGACAAGTTTGGTGACAGTCGAAAAATGCGCTTGAGACAAAAAAAGGGGGGGTGCAGTGTACTTGGTTGTGTTGGTCAGATGGTTTGGAATCATAAACATTCTTCGGATAACTTCTTTGATCATTTCATGGCAATCATCATCTATTTGTGAAAGTTGCACAAAACGAAAGCTAACATAGCATCACCTAGTGGCTGGCACGTGATATATTTGGCTAGCCACTTTGAATTCAGAGAAACCTGAGTACTTAGAGTTCTAACAGAGGAGTTTTGCTAAGTTTTTGTTAAGCAATAGGCTTACAGCAGGTTAACTGCTTGGATCCTGAATCAGAGACTTTGACACTACCTTTCATAGTACCTTAACTTTTTAAATATATGTTTTTCACAATAGGCGCAAATGAACACATGTCATCAGCCATTCTCAGCTATCTGAAAGAATTAGATCTTAAGCAGAAGATCTGATCCCCATATTTTCCCAAATATTGAATTACCTCCACAAAGCACCGCTTTACTTAAATACCCAATGGGTTCTATCCAGGCACTTGTGTTGCTGTGTTTGGGGCTGGCTGGCCTTTAGAGGATAAAGAAAAGTTTACACTCCTGAACAGAAGGACAAGTGAACAAATTAAGAGCTCGGTCCACTGAAATAGATTAAGTTTCTAGATTAAACACAGGAGCTCCTAAACCTCTTTGAGGACAAATAAATAAGCTACTCTGGGGTGGGGGTGGGGGGGTTGTGGGCTGGGGGTGTTGGTTTGTTGGTTTGTTTGTTTTTCTCTCATGGACTGTGCTGGCATCAAGACGATGTTCAGAAATTCTTCACGTACACTGCTGGCTTGGAAGAATGGTACACTCACACACACACACACACACGCATGCGCGCACACACACGCACACACACACACAAAAGTCTCAAAAAGACTTTACAAGGAGCAACATCTTTAGCAAGATCCCCAGCATCCTCTTAGAGCACACACAACCCAGCACGGTTCTTTACAAGTACATTACAATACTTCCAAACATAGCAGAACAGGTGATGACTAGATGTACATTGCTATGTGATTGGTGACATGGCCACGAACTGATTGTTAAAGATGAGACTTCTACTGAAGTGGAAACAGCGATAGACGGTAATATGGACTCCTAAAACGATCTGTGCGCAAAGCTGTGCTCCAATTGCGTAAGGCTATTTAACTAACGATCAGATTAGCTCATCCAATTAACAGAGACAGGAATCTCCTTAGAGTGGTGCTCTTTGCACTTCCTCAGCCAGAAAAAGGGACTTCGACACACTTAAGCATTGGTGTATATACAAACAAACTTAGAAAATCATGCCACAGATTATTGCAGAGCGTCAACAGTGAGCACTTGTTGGCTTCCATCACACCACCAGCTGACGTTTGTCATTTATTCTCAGCGTCTTACAGTCTAACATTTTGGTTGATCTAAACATTGTTTAAGTATCAACATGTCCTTTATGGTGCGTTGACACTGAGGATAATATAGTTATTTAAAAAACATAGAGAGAGCTGCTGTTTTTTTTTTTTTTCTACAGGGGCAGAAAAAAAATCAAATCAGTAATGTAAGTCTTGTCTTTTCAAAGACACTTTTCAAAGACAGCTTAACCCTGAGCCAACAACGAACTTGTGGGTGTTTCCAAATTCCATATTATTGTACAGTTATAAAATATTATGACTTCAATCACAGGTCTCAAAATACAATGTGTCATGCAAGATTGGCTTCTGGATTTTTTTTTTCCAGTTTGGACTTGATTAGTGGCTTTCAGTCCTATCAATAGAGTTTTGAAACTTTTGATTTTTTTTTTTTTTTTTTGTAATCAGTTTATGCAATACATAAAAGCATGCTATCGGATTTAATTACTTCATACATAAATGGCAAATGTTTGATAAATCATTTTAATGTTCTCTAATTATCTTGTTCCCTCACACAAATTTAACTTTTTACAAAATGATTGTGCGGAACAGACTGAGAAAGATAAAAGCAGTGAGAGTTAGACAGAGAGAGAGGGTAGAGACAGAGAAAGAGAGAGAGAGAGTAAGAGAGAAAGAGCAACAAAGAAAGAGAAAAGGAGAAGCGGAGACTGATCCTGAACAACAACAACAAAAAAAGTACCTCAGTATAGAATAACAGAGATTCTAGAATAGAACACATTTAGAACAGTACCAGTTCTGGGAACTCTTTCTCTTTCTCTCTGTCTCCCTCCTTACCTGTGATGAAGACTGCCTTGCCCTCGACCGGTAACGCAGGTGCAGGGGCTGCCCAGGCTGTGTAGAACCAGCAGACTGCGCAAAAGATGCCCAGTGCCAGGACAGCAGGCATGCAAAGGGCACACAATCTCTCGACCAGAACAATGGCACCCAGCCAGGCCACCAGAGTAGGCATGGAACTGATGTGGGATGCCAAGATCTTCTTCACTGCACCGCCAACAAACACGGACATCACTGCCATGTATATCCAGAAGGAAAGCGCATAGTCCTCCATTGTTCTGAATGAGTAACTATTTTGCAAGTCTCTCTCTCTCTCTCTCTCTCTCTCTCTCTCACTCTCTCTCACTCTCTGTCTCTCTCTCTCTCTCTCTCTCTCACTCCCTCTCTCTCTGTCTCTCTCTCTTTCTCTCTCTCTCTCTCTCTCTCACAGAGGGAATTTTAGTCTAACTGAGCAACCATGTGCCTCCTCCTGACTGTTCTGAACTCACAGAGGCGCGTGCAGGTTGACACACACACACGCACGAATACACACACACACACACACACAAACTTGACACCCTTGAACGTAGAATGGAGTGTGAGCCAGTGAATGGACTGCACCGAGTGTGTGTGTGTGTATATATATAGACCATGCTGGCTAAAAGGGGAGGGACTACAACACAGCAGATCTAATCAGTGCCCAATGGACAAAGTTTCACAGCACTTTAAGTCTTCCCCTCCTTTCTCTTCTTCCTCTCTTCATGCCCCCCTTTCTCCTTCTCCGTTTTAGACAAAGCACCACGTCCTTTTTTTTCTCTTTTTTACAGCCCTCTCTCTCTGTCTCTCTCTCTCTCTCCCTAATTTTTCAGCCTGCAGACAAAACTCCCTACCTGCTAAATGAAAGCCAGAATGATTGACATACATCACTTGTGTTTCCTGCTACTGTGGGGCCAGCGATAAGTCACGTCCTGAAATGAAGGTTTCCATTGTTCTATTGAAGGCTTGTCGGTCGATTGTGCAGGTGTCAGGGTAACAAAGAGTGGATTTATCTTAGCAAGTTCTCACTAGTACTTCATCACAAAGTCTTATCCTACTGAAATTCTCTTAGGGTGTATATAATTATTTCCTATCTCTCTCTCTTTCTCTCCCTCCTTCATTCTCATTTTTTTGACCATAAGAAAGAGTGCCTCTGTAAGTCAGTGACTCAGTAATCCTTTTGCTCATCCCAGACTAACAAGACAGGAAAGAAAGTTCCTGAATTTAAGCCAAGAGGTAACTTTCTACAGGGGTCTACTTGATGATCGGTTGGTTTAATGAGCAGTTGTATCTGTACACTGCACGTGCAGAGTGTCTGCACTAACATGATTTTTCACAGTAGTAGAACCAAGACTCATGTTACTCATGTGAGTATTCCGTTGTTATACTTCTGTGACTTACAAAACCACAGTTATACACAGTTTTATGAAAACAACAGAAGGAACAACATAAATATTTAGAGATCAAAGCATGTGTTTGCATGAAAGAAAAGTGGTATTCATTGGATAATTTCATATGGTCTCATATTAAATTAAAAACACATTTGTTTCTGTCCTCTGCCTTGTCTGAAGATATTATTTCTTCAGTTGCACAAACAGAAAGTGGATGGATTGTCACTGCCACCTCAACATGAGGGAAACCATTTAATACCTCAACTTAATCTCAAACAACAGAAATTTGTATTAAAAAAAAAAAAAGGCAAATCTGTCAGTGGTTTCTGATTAAAATAAGTTCTTCTGTGCTAAAGCCAAAGTCATACACACACACACACACACACACACACAAGAAGAAATGCTGTAACACATTCTGTTAGATGCCATAGAACTTGAAGGCAAAAATATGACCCCTGAGCAGTGAGAAAATGAAGGACACAGAAAGAGGTAGGAGGATAAGAAGAAGGGGGAGGGAGAGAGAGAGAGAGAGAGAGAGCGAGAGAGAGGGAGAGAGAGAGAAAGGGGGAAGGACCCTGCGGACATTGACCTCATTCGTTCATCAGGTGTGTTATTTCATGCTCAGTTTATGACCCTCCGTGACAGAGACAAAATACCTTGTTTCCTCATTACCCTAGATCTCTCTCTTTCTCTCTCTCGCTCCCCTCTCTCTCTCTCTCTCTCTCTCTCTCACACACACACACACACACACACGCAGTGGCATGCAGCTCTTGGCGCCAGAGGGTGCTCTTATCCTCCCACCAGCTGACTATTGCGCAACACTTTAGTCCAATATTCTCTACACACAACTACACACAAGTAGAGGACATAAATATTGTAGATGAGCACATGAAAATATTCAATTTGGGTGTATGTTAACATTTAACTTTTTTTATACAACAGTTTAAAAACTTTGAATTTAAAAGACCTCTATCTATGACTGTAATGCACATCAATCATTCATTCATTCATTTTCTAAGCCACTTATCCGAATTAGGGTTTTGGGGGTTGCTGGAGCCTATCCCAGTGCTCTGTGGGCAAAAGGTACAGAAACTCCCTGGACCAGGTCACCAGTCCATCACAAGGCAGACGCACACACTCGTCATCTCCAATGTGCCTGAATTACATGTCTTTGGACTGTAGGAGGAAACCTGGGCTCCTGGAGGAAGCCTGCACAGGACATGCAAACCATACAGAAAGGTCCCTGGCCGTCTGGCCAAGAATTGAACCCAGGACCTCCCTGCTGTGAGGTAACAGCACTACCCATTGCGCCACAGTACCACGCAAACGCAAGTCAGCATATCATGACTGCCTGTGGAGGATGCTGTGGGTTTTTCTGTTTCTACATTTTCGACAAAGCCTTTACTGTTTTGAAGAGAGCTGATGTGAGAACAAGTGGAGTTCCAGAATGGTGTCCTAGATGAGGGTTTGAACCACCTCCACGGTGGCGTGGACGTGCTGTGCTCCCCAAATTAAATCACGATCCCCTCCTTATGCAGACAGTTGAGAGCTGCCCTAATCACAAAAATGACTATGTCTAATCAAAGAGCCTTTTCTGAAGTCTCAGAAAATAGCACACAATAGGTCTTTTATACGTTAGGTGGGTATCAGTTACCAAAAGTTCAACATTTGTTGAAATTCTCTGAAAAAAAGCGACCGTGTTTTTCTTAGAGTTTCGGTTATTTTTAAATGGCATGTCCTCAGCTGGGTTAATGGCATTGCTTTCATTACGAAGGGACGTGAGGACTGTATAAACAGAACTTAAGCAGTCAAATTAAAAAAACACGCACGGGAGGAGCGACACCACGTGCCACTGGCCGAGCAAAAACGTGAAACATAATCAGCGCACGTCAGTGGAGTCTGATTTCGCTCGTGGTGGCAGGGTAGACTTCTTCACCCAACTTCCAGAAGTGGCTTATTTATTATCATGATTTCTGGTCAGTTATTTTCCTCAAGCGTTTGCTTTTCTGGCTATAGTGTGGGCCTACAGTGATGCAATAACCTTGTGCACTCACCACTCGGCATTTTTTACAGCTCATGACTGGTAACATTAATCGTTTTGGGCACCGCCTAGGACACACAGACACACACACACACACAGACTCACTCTCTATCATACTGTTTCTGTCTCTCTCTCCCCCCCTGCAGTTTTACAACTCTGGCTATTTGGTCTACGGCTAGCTCTGTATCTCATCATTCTCACAGTGCAAACTGGGTTTCAAAAATTCCAGTACTGCACTGTCATCTTTTACGGCCTAAGATGGACAACCAAGGGTCCAAGCTCCTTCAGGTTTCCTTTTAAAAACCAAAAAAATCTTCAATCAGATTGTAGGAGAATATTTTCTCTCTCCCCCTCTCTCTGCCTCTCTGTCTCTCTCTCATTATCTCCCTCTGTGTGTGTGTGTGTGTGTGTGTCTGTCGGTGCTCCATGGCTGTGAAGGTGCAAAGTAGATAACTACCCCAAAAAGGCTTCACGTGTACCTCTCATTTTCTCCTTCCTGGCTCACATAGTAACACAATGTTCTCTTCCCCTGTATGGCTGCTCATTGTGAGGTGACCTCTGCCTTTACGTGGCACCACACACACACACACACACACACACACACACACACACGCACACACACACACATGCACTCATACGCACACACACACACACACACACATGCACACACATACACACACACACACACACGCTGGCACGCACACACACACACACACACACACACACACACACACACACAAACTCATTTCAGAACAGCAATAATAAATCAATAATAAATAAATACACATAGCACAGACAGCTTATGTACACATGCTCAGTAATCACAAAGAGTTCAGGCAGGATGTGATGGTAGAATGCCATCTTGAGAAAATCTTAACAGTGAAAGAGAGCTACATTAACAAGGAACAAATGAGAGAAAAAGACAGAGGTACTGTTTGAAAGTACAGTTCGGGCTTTAGGACATTGGCATTTGTTTGGTACTCACACAGTTTTTTTCCACCCACCAAAACCTGCTTGAACTCTTTTCAGTGCAAGGTCAAGCAGGGCCAAAGCAGTATCTTTTTTTTATTGAACTACCAGGCTCTTCCCGCATATGCTAACTGGATTCCAAAACATAAACAGCAAAAGCATTGGTAAGCTTTGGGTTTCTACGGTGATGTTTGGCAAAGAGGTCATTGTCCTACAGTCATGTGTCATTAAAGGTGAATCTTCTCTTTCATAAGAGCAAATGGAAGATTTTTTGTGATGTCACTCAGTCGTGCAGCTGAAGACACTGTGAACAGCTCCAGTAGGAATGCAAGAGAGACCAAGATTAAGGGTCAGGTACTTTGCTGGCACATTGCAAGGGTTGTAAAATTGCAAATCCATAAAGAAATAAATTTCATCACGTTATTCCATATCACTTGTGTTTTATAATAACACGATTACAGTAATTTTACTTTCTCTAACAGATGACTAGCTTAGCTATGCAGGTAAAAAATATGCTGAAAATATACTGAAATTTACCTATGGAAAATGAATATGGGTTACCATGGATTCCAGTTGAACCTGCTGTAAAGGAACTTTGTTATATTTAGGAAATATTTAACTTGTATAAATATGTAATGTGTACTTGTAGGAAGTGGAACTGGCTGTTCCACTTCCTACATAGCTCACAATATGGTACATGTTGTAAGATGCTCCTACTCGCTTACTTGCTTATTACTCACCCTTTTTGTTCTTTGTTTAGTTGGCTTTGTTTGTTTGTTTGTTTGTTTGTCTGTCTGTTGCTGCATCACAGTCACTGTATAATGCTTTATAATGTGCTATAAATGAAGTATTACTGGAGATTACACAAGAACTGATATCCAAGGACATGCTGATGGTTCTGCCAATCATTCATCTGGTGAAACTTTGCTTCATGACATTTCAAGGTCATTTAGAAACCAGGGGCATCTGTGCTGACAAAGATTTTTTATCAGTGTCTGGCATGCGCTCTCAGAATGCTCAACCATTACACTCCTGGAAGTCAGGCTGTTTCCAGTGAAGCAAAAGTGGGTGCAATTAACTTCAGTTTCCGAAGAATTTTTATATTAGCGTTCACAATCAAGGAAAGAGAAACGGCTTGAGGAAAATCAGTGGCTCGACTGAAGAGAAAACATGTTTTGCAATGTTTCATGCGTTTGTTTGTGCGTGTGCGACGTTGTTTATGACTGCAGGCGTGTCTGAGCATTGTCTGTGGCTGCATGTGTGTTTTGTGCGGCTGCACATCATTGTGTAATGCACTCATTGCTGGACCGATGGCAATGGCAGCGTTCATTCAGTGTCCTTGCCGTTTATGAAACTTTACGAAATATAACGGAGCAACACGCAAATTGGCTTTAGTCCGGCCTTTTCACACTGTCCGCCCAGCCATATAACAAACGTGACACAACTTTTCTTTTCTTGTCTTTTTTTTCTTTCAGACAGAGAGTGCGGTGAACTGCTCCTTTATCCGTATCCGTCCCAGATGCTGCCTGCTCAGGTCTAAGGCAGAGACTGAAAACACACTGGAGATAAACACAGCCAGGAACATAAAGTGTGTGAATATTTTTGTGAAGTGTGTGAATTTTTCCCCAGCTACTTATCAGCTTCATTTTACATCTTCACCGACAGATCTAGCATGTTAAATTACTGTTTGAAATCGTGCTACATAAATGTATCATCATTGTCATCATCATCATTATTATTATTATTACTAGTCTGTACTATTTATTGTTCTCTCACGGTTTTTCGACAAGTTAATAATCAGTAAATTGTCTTTCTGTTCCACCATTCATGCATGAGAGATTGATTAAATGTTACCACATCCCATTTGAAACCACAAGCAGATTAAATAAATCACAGGTCTACCTCATCCATCGTAACGTTATGCCGTGGCTAACTGGATTTGACTCACTTCATGATAAGTATATTAAATATTATGACAGAGGTAGGGGGAAGGTTAGAGTCAGAGCTGGGGCTCGGTCCTGCACTGACGCAGGCTGGGTGTCACTGGGGAGGGAGGACAGGATTGTTTTTCTTCATAATGGATTCCAGTTTCCTCGGTCCATTCCAGCACCTCCGAAGGGAAATAATAAGAGACACGGGGGGGTCGCGAGGTCAACGGCCGTACTTAACCAAAGGCCCAGCGGGGTCAAAATGAAAATCCATTCTCTGACCCCGGAGTGACCCCACTGCCCCGAGGCAGGGTCCAAGGGCCTAACGATAATTGAAGTCAGAGGCATGGCTGAAGTTGGTGAGGCTGTAGTGCAGAAGAGCGTTAGGTCTGAGGAGATAATCCGTAGAGTTCACAGTACACTGCATGTACCTCCTTGTTTTCTCACAAGCTTTCAGTTTAAGGTTCTCCTAGTTTTTGTTGTTGTTGTTGTTGTTGTTTTGTTTGCTTTGTTTGCTTTGTTTTTGTTTTGTTTTTGTTTTTTTACCTTGCCTGTTCTTTCAGGGCTGTTATCTCACCACGCTTTGACAAACAAAAGACACGCAGCAGGCATCTTAATCCTGCAGGACGTACATCGTGAAACAGTTGTGAATTGAAGCTTAATAATGATGATGGAAGAAATTTCTTTGTTGTCACAAGAGCAGCGGTTAATTAAAAAAGGAAAAAAAAAAAATCCACGTACCAGAAATTGCAAAACACACATTACGCAACCCACTGATTCCTGCAGAGGGGTTCGTAGGACCAGAACATACATGCACCACATGCCTTAGACATTCTTTCCTCCTTTTTTTCCTCTCTCTCTTTTTCTCTCTCCCTCTCTTTCTCTCATGTGAAGTGTAGGAGGTAAGCAACATGAAAGGTACAGTATTTGTACTGATATACGAGTAAAGAGTATCTTTATCTTTCTCTCCTCCTCTCCTTTTCTCTCTCGTTCTCTTTTTCCCTCACTCTCCATCTCTCTTTATCTCTCTCTCACTCTTTAATTCTCTCCCTCTCTCTCTCTCTCTCTTTCTCCCAGTTTCTTTCCCTCTCTCTCTCATCTGTAACGTTTGAGGCACATAACCGACAGGGAGCAGTATGTTTACCAGTCGTGATCTTAAATTTACAACACAAGTTAAATGGGCTAAAGGCACAATAGAAATGATGTATCTCAGAGATTATGTAACATATTCCACCTGAAACCTGCACCAGATTTAACCAAGTTCTCTTATGTCTCTCCCGAACACAAAGGCGGACTTAAAATGAAAATCAGATCAAGTGGCAACTGCACTGAAATTTATTGCATCTGTCGTACGACAGCAAATGGCAATCAAAAGATACGGTGATGCGGAGATGCAAGATGAAGCTGTTTTATGGTGTATATTGTAAAAGATGTCGGCACATTCAAAGACCCGATAAGAGCTGAGTAAAAAATTGTGTACAAGGTTTAGTGAAAACGATACGGCACTGCTGAGGAATTACATCAGGGAGATTTTTAGGAGAGTTGCTTTGATATTCAGTTAGGTGGTGTATGTTGCCTCAAGACAAAAGGTTTATTAGTTTTGGGGTCTCCGTCTGAGGTTCTCCTGAACACAGGCATATATGCTCAGTAGTGCCACCTATTGGTGAATGAAATAAATCCATTAATAAGATGATCATGCTCTTCTCTGTTGATTTTTTACCATGCAGTGCCAGGTGATCAGGGACTGGGCCTTTGTGGTTGTGTAATTACTCTCATCCAGTATCCATTTTCAGCGGTTACCGGTACATTAAATCATTGAATCCCGATCTTGGTTGCTAAAACCAAGTGATCACTAGCTACTACGCTACGGTTATGAAACAGTAAATGGCCAGCAGCAAAATCAAATCACAGAGATGAGCTGCCGGGCTCTCAGTGAATGACTGATTGATAGTAAGTGCCAAGAGAGCTTGGCAATCACCAAAGAAAAAAAAAGGAAAATTCCTCTGTTGTGGGACACAGAGAAGCTGTGTTGTCCATTTGTCAATAGCTGCTTGAGGCATCGAACACAGAGCTTCTGTGGCAGCCCAGTGCTTGCTGATATGAAGGAGGCGGCAGGTGAGGAGGCAGCTATAACGGCCTTCTTCTCAAGCCAGCTACGAAACTGTTATTGGTTCAAACACCGCGCAGACAAATGGAAGGTATTTTCTGTATCAGTCCTGCTCCCGCCTTTCTGATTACAGTGTAATCAGAAACAAATTCCAGTAAAATATCACAGAGGGACTAATGGGAAGGTATCGTGGCCGCTCGGCTGTAGCGTAGCTGTCTGGCCGACGCATTCTCCACTAAGAACCGCAAATCAAGGTTGACACAGTATAACGCAGTAACAGAGCTGTCGCACCTTCTGGTGCAGTCATTCTTTACGTGCAACCCCGAGCCAAGCCCGCATTCTGATGCTAAATCCGTGATTTGTGGGTTGTGGTCTTAAATTTGGGCTGAGAATAGATCTTTTCCCATGAAGTGGGGATTTGGAAGTGATGTAAGGTTTTTCAGATTTATACAACTTTATACGAGTCTCTTTTTTTTTTTTTTTTAAACTGAATTTTGGCAGGATGCCGAGCAGTGACGACAAAACGCAACTACCACAGCAGCCGAAGAAAGTCCGTTTGATGCACTTGCACTGTAAAACACCCGCAGAGTAACATAAACCACGGTTCAGATCTACATAGGCAGGAGGGTCAAATGCGTGGCCTGTTGACCCGTTGTTCATTATCCTTTGTGGCCTCCATACTTTAGTGTTTGTGTCAAAAAACTTAAACTTTGACATGAAATGTTTACATTGTATGTGGTGTGTGCGTGTGTGTTTGGGGGGGGGGGGCTAATCCACCGGATTATACTATTAGCTTCTTAAAGGTATGTAGTTGATATCTGATGAGAATGAGTCACCATGGCGTACCTTGGTACCACCGCACGTGAAGTGCCTCTTATCCCTCAAAACTGAATTAGTCGAGTATTTCGGCCAGTGTTAGCTTGTATGTGAGTCTATGGAGAATTAGCATGTTCCACTTGTTTTGCCGTTCTAATGGTGAAATGGGTCACTGTGACAAACCATTGTTGTTTATACATTCTGGCATTCAGGGGGCTTGTAGGTCAACAGGTCAAGCAGATTTGAGTCTTTTTCTACCAACCTCCTAATTGAAGCAGCCTGGTTTTCCTGTGCAGTCAGGCAACAAACATGAACATGTACACGCTGTATAATTAATCGGTGCCCACACAGTATTTACAGTTGGACTTTGCTTGTCACCAAGCAAATGTGTAGCACAAGCAAGTATTTACTTTAGAACAGAACAGTTACTGCAGTACATTAAAAGTGTGTTTTAAATTAGCTTACATTGTTCATGTTTCTCCTGTTACCCCAATGCACCTCCATGCGAAATATCTATCTAGTGGCTTTTTCACAGAACCACCACTCCTTTCTGCTAGTATGTAGAGAATTGGCAAGATAATTCCAACCAAGAAGACCAACACTGGCCATGATCATGGACATGACATCGCAGAGTAAATTTAACCAATACTGACTAAAGTTCCCATGAGCTGCAGGGAGGGTTTTGGTTTTTTTTTGTTGTTGTTGTTGTTGTTTTTTTCAGAATTACTGTTCATTCCAATAAATCCTACATTGTTATAATTAGTTTTGAGAGGGTGACGTTTTGATTCCATTTACTCTAGTGAGTGTGGGTTGTTCTGTTCATGTTGCTAATTTAGCTCTGATGGATTTGCCACACACTCTCTTACTCATTTCAACACAAAGATCGACACCCGTACAATCAATGTCGTATCCAAACTATTATAGGACTATTTCAGTGGAAATGCATGTGGATGAAAAAGTTAACAGTGTTGGCAAGTGATCAAACGTATGTTTCGAATCATTTTAAAGGAGTTTGGATTGGCTTGTCCGCATTTTCGCCTTGTATAAATTATTATGTGTGTTAATATTGTCAGTCTTGCTTTTCTCTGGAGATACAAGCAAACAACAGCTCAGAAAAAATTGGACATGTCTGTCTGTCTGGCTTTCAAATTATTGCCTGCCATACCAATGCAAGAGCAGCCAGATCCCACCAATTCTCAGTACCAAACATTAGGCAAACACATCGGCACTACTAACGTCATTTCAATCCTTAAGCCTTGCTCAACTTAGGCCTCCCTTAACAGAATGCTAAGTTTTTATTTCCTTCTCCGAGCCGACACAGTCCTGCCAAAAATGAAAGTGTCATCCTTATGGGACAACTTTCACATCCTGCGCACTATCAGTCATCCGAGTTTTACAATGAGCTCGGAGATAAGCTGAGTCAGACGGGCTGGTCTCAGTTGAATAGAAGCGAATTAGTGACCAGATGTGAGAACTGAGTTGAAGAACAGAAAATATCAGTAAGTTACATGCAGTGTATTGCTTTAGGACTAATACATGTTACCTTTTTTTTTTTTGTCAAGATAATGTGTGTTCATGTGACAGATGTGAGGAAGTTTAGGAGTGTGTGTCAAATGTAAATCTGCTTCCCTGAGCCTCAGAAAACCTGTGCTTCACTGTGCTGAGTTTTTAGTTCATCTTGGTCTAGCATCTGGCCCCCAGTCCTGAATGTTTGAGTTCAGCTTGGCAGAACCATTATATATGCATATGAATTTGTATCACAGTCACAGTTTTCACTGTTTTCAATTTTTGTGTGACGTGACATCTGTCGTGCCTGGATATTACATGCATTTATTCAAATTTATTCCTTTAGCTGGCACTCTTACCCAGACCAGCAAAAAAGTGAACACAGACAATCGGCAGTAAGTGAATGCAGGATCTTCCAAGGGATATTAAAGAGAAAAACTGACTGAAATGGGAAGCAAATTTAAGATAAGGTCAGTTGTTTTGTTAGTCAAAATGATATATACCCACACAGACAGTCACTGAGATGCTAAACACCGAAGTGCTGTAAAAAGCTACAGTATACGTTCATTTAAGGTACATTCAAAGTAGCAAATACATTATGCAACAGAACACAGAAAATACACAGTACAGTATACCATTCTACAACGTTTTGAGTAGTGAGTGGGGTGCACGCTACAGTGTGTGTATCGTGGACCAAGATATAAGTTAAAACAATGACTTTTTAGACTGCAGGAAAATGATGACAGTGACAAAGCAGTACTAGATGATGCTGGAAGTAATCAGAGAAAATCCAGTGAAACCTTACATAGCAGACTGGAGTATTTACAAGGACAGACAACTACTTCAGAACACTGTCTTTGCTGGCACAGAGTTCCAGAACCCCATGTTTTTCATTTTTGTTCTCGATGTTAATGGTCACCGGTGGGATGTTCTAAGTAGAGGGATAATGTGATAATGGGAGGAAAATTAGGCAAGTCATATGTGATCCAGGCAGCTGGATGCACGTTGGGAACCATGCTCAACCAGTGAGAAGACAGTTGCAGTAGTCCGCTCGGCAGTAGCACCTGAATATGTCCTCATACTCCTAGACCTCTCTGCAGCATTTGACACGGTCAACCACCAGATTCTCCTCTCATCCCTTGCTGGGCTGGGCATCGCGGGTTCTGCACTCGCATGGTTCAAGTCCTATCTGTCAGACCGTTCCTACCAGGTCTCTTGGAGGGAATCAGTCTCCTCCCCCTGCCCTTTCCACACGGGAGTCCCACAAGGTTCGGTACTTGGTCCACTCCTCTTCTCTCTCTACACCAGATCACTCGGTCAAGTTATCTCCGCACATGGTCTCTCTTACCACTGCTACGCTGATGATACACAACTGTTCTTCTCCTTCCCCCCCTCTGACTCGCAGGTTCAGCCTCGCATTGCAGCCTGCTTAGCTGACATTGCCTCCTGAAAGTCTGCTAACCACCTCAAACTCAACCTGGAGAAAACTGAGCTTCTGTTCTTTCCTGCTAAGAACTCCCCTAAGATCGACACTGCAATCACCATCGAGGGGTCTGTGGTGTTCCCCACCACAGCAGCCAGAAACCTAGGCGTAACCCTCAACAACCAGCTAACCTTCTCCGTTCACATCGCGGCAGTCACTCGATCCTGCAGATTCTCCCTATACAATATCAGGAGAATCTGCCTATCCCTCACACAACAGGGGACCCAGCTCCTGGTCCAAGCGTTTGTCATCTCCCGCCTGGACAACTGCAACGTCCTACTGGCTGGCTTACCGACCTGCACCATCAGACCGCTCCAGCTCGTGCAGAACGTCGCTGCACGCCTGGTCTTCAACCTCCCTAAGCACTCTCATGTCACTCCACTGCTTACTGCGCTCCACTGGCTTCCGGTAGCTGCCCGCATCCAATTCAAGACACTGGTGCTGGCCTACCAGGCAACAAGAGGCTCCGCCCCATCATACCTTCGGTCCCTAATAACTCCATATACCACTACAAGAACCCTCCGCTCTACGTCCTCTGGTCAGCTGAGGGTCCCCTCAGCTGACCCGGCAGCCGCTCCTCCCGACCACACCTCTTCTCCGCCATTGCCCCTCGATAGTGGAACGACCTCCCTCATACAGTTAGGACTGTGGAATCCCTCACTATCTTCTGCAAGAAACTGGAAACCCACCTCTTCAGAACCCACCTATCCCCTAAGCCTAACCCCCTTCCTTATAAAAAAAAACAAAACAAAAACAAAAAACCCTTGTCTTGTATCTATGTTTGTCTAAGAATTCCAGGGCACAATACGAAGGAGTAAATTGACGCTCAGTCTTTTTAGCGATGTATGCTTATGAGGTATTAGGAATCCGACAGATGCACTGATTGTAAGTCGCTTTGGCTAAAAGCTTCTGCTAAATGCTAAATTGTAAATTGTAATTGTAATTGTAATTGAATATGGATCTGTGTTGTGCAGGGAGTCAGAAATGGCTAGACCCTTCTGATATTAGAGAGCAACATTTTGAAGACCGATTGGTTATTTTTTATATATATATAACTCCAAGACTCTTGTCAGCATGGGAAGTGAGGACGACAAAAGATGGAGAGGTCCTGCAGTGGAGGGTTTTATGGAGGGAATGAAAAGGGGAAGGAAAACGAGAACTGTTTTGTTCAAGTTGAGTTTATGACCACATCAATGAATTTAAGAAATAGATGGTGAGAGATCCTTTGAGAGAACAGAATGGAGGCAGAATGGAGGAAAAATTGAGTGCGATCAACAGACCAGTGATGACAAAAAGTAACTTAATAAGTGAACTTAGTGACCTGATAAACCTTGGGGACTGCCAGTGGAGAGGCGGTGTCCTACAGATCCTCTCCATAACATTTAGCAGAACCATCCCTCCAGATATGACACAAAGGGCTCTCACACGATGTGATGATCTTTGCTAATCAAAACAAGAGCAGTCACTATAGAGTGGCACGTCTGGTGGCCTGACTGATGTTGGGAAAGTCTTTCTGTAAGCGGTAAGCAGATACAGTTGTGAGAAAAAGTTTCTGAACCCTTAGGAGTGGTCTGGATTTCTGCATGAATAGTTCCCATAACGTGATTTGATCTCGATCTAAGTCATAATAATAATTTAAAAAAAAAAAGACGGTGCTATTTAACAAACAACATACACACAATGTATCACACTAAAATATGTTTATTGGTCAGATGTTTCAAAAAATTAAAGTCGTCGATGAAAAAAGTATGTGAACTAAGGGGTCTGATTTCTCTTTTGATGCTTTGAGGAACAGAAGGACATACTTCCTTGACAGAGACTCACTGCCCTACACTCACTGTTTGTGTTGGCGCGGCCGCATCGTAAACGTTTATCAGTGTAAACGTGCACCAAATTCGAATAGTGAATCATTACTGATGTGAATTCTTACATTTGGTACCTAGTGGAACCTCCTTTGTTGGCAATAATCTCAACCAAATGCTCTGCAGCTGCTGAACAAACCTGCACACAAATTAGAAGGTATTTTGGCCCATTCCTCTAAACAAAACTGTTTCAGTTCTTGTATATTTTTGGGATGTCTTGCTCGAATGGACTGCTTCAGATCATGTCACGGTATTTCAATGGAATTAAGGTCAGGAGTCAGACTTGGCCACTCTAAAATACAGAATTTCTTCTGTTTCAGGCACTCTGTTGTTGATTTACTCCTATGTTCTGGATCACTGTCATGTTGCATGCTCCAACTTCCTTTGAGTTTTAGATCACATGCAGACGCCCTGACATTCCGCTGTAGAATTTCCTGATACAATTTGGAACTCATTGGTCCCTCAGTGATTGCAAGTCGTCCAGGCCCTAAGGCAGCAAAGTGGCCCCACAACATTACACTCCCTCCTACATCATGCTTCACAGTTGGGATGAGGTTTTGGTGTTGGTATGCAGTGTTCTATTTTCTCTAAACAATGCCGTGCACATTACCAAAAAGTTCAACTTTTGTCTCTCCTGTCCACAGAACATTGTTCTGATAATTCTGTGGAACATCTAGTTGGACTTTTCCAAACTTGAGGCAGGGATTGAGGATTTTTTGGGGGGGCGGGGGGTTGTCGGTTTCATCCCTGGTAACTTCCCACGAACGCCATTCTTGTTCAGTGGTTTTCTTCTGGTGGTTTCATGAACACAGATGGTATGAAGCGTGAGAGATGCCTGCAGATCATTAGCTGTCACCCTTGGATTCCTTGTTGCCTGTTTGAAGATTGTATGATATGCCCTTGCACTGATCTTTGTAGGTCACCCACTCCTAATAAAAGAAGCAGAGGTGCTGAATTTCTTTCATTAGTGAATTATCTGCTGGACTGTGGACTGACAGAGGCCTTTAGAAGTCCTTTTGTAACCCTTTCTAGTCTGAAGAGCTTCAATAACATATCTTCTAAGGACTTCTGAAATCTCTTTTTATTAGGCCATATTGAATTCTGCTGTGAGGAGCTGGTAACCAAAATTGTGTATACCTTATATATTGCAGGGCTGCTCAAACACACACCTAGATTAAATGGAATATGTGAGTGATTCAGTAAAACACCTGACTCCAGTTACTGTCTTTTCAAGTTGTCATTGCTCTGGAGGTCCACATAACTTTCCATCAACAAGTCTGATTGTTTAAAAGATTTTTTCGATGAAGATAGAGCCATGTAATACTTTGTGTGTGTTCTTTGTTGAGAAAAGGATTGCCTGTATTTGTTGCTACGACATTAGATGAAGATCAGATCACATTTTAGGAGCAATTCAGGCACAAATACAAACTGTGAATCTGATGGCAAGACTACCAACATACCAAGATACTCATAACTTTTGAGCAAGGAGACAGTAAGACACTCCCCTCTGTGGAATACGACTTCAAGATTTTCATATCAAGAGTTTTGCGCTGTCTACATGTTATTACACATAATCTATTGCTCAAAATTGACATAAGGTGTTTACTCCCCAGACAGAGCACTGCAGTAGTAATTTGCAAATCAGAGATGGAGAATCCATCTACAAATGACTCTTGAGTAGAACTCAAAAATGCTTACTGGAATATTTGCATCTACACAAGACTGGACATTGTTAGCAATGTGAGAAACAATGGTTGCCTAGAGGGTGTATAGCTGAAAATATTCTTACCAAAGAATAAGCCACTACTTGTCAGCAATACCTCGTAAATTAAAAAGAATTTATATTCTAGAGGTGTTTGCTTTGCCACCTATGACTTTAATTTAGTGCTGAGGTGATTATGATGGGTGGTGTAAAGACTAACATTCCTAATAGCAAATGTCATTTATGCAATGATTTTTTAAAGCTCTCCCAAATTTTAAGTGTCACAATAATTACCAAACCCAGAAAAATTTGTGACACCAGACAAACAGTCATAGACCGTATCATGGTTTCAGAAGAACATCAGATATCCCAGAGTGGTATCACTGGCCATGGAATGAGTGACCACTCCTTCATATACTGAGGTCATTTCGTGCTATGGGTATACCAGACATACTATTAGCTTCTGACAGTGTAAATCATGAAATTTTATTGAACAAACTTAAAATTATGGGTTTAACAGGGAATGCCAGACACTGATTCAGATTTAATAAGTTGTTATTGCGTTTGGCACGACAGAGAGAATTTTGTTTGGGAAAGGATGCAACATCAACGGGGCATGTGATTTCTTTTCTTTTCTTTTCTTTTTTTTTTTTTTTTTGGACTAAGGTCTAATAGAACCTTCATTTCTCAAAAGCATTTCATTACATATTTGGGCTGCGATTTATAACAGAGCTTTAAGACTCATGGCCTAGTAAAACAAGTTCTCAGCAAAAAATACAAAAAATGAAAGTTTTCATTTAGGGTATGTAAATATCATGACTGAGTCAGAGTGACAAGTCTAACCGTAGCGCAGGTGCGATGTCGTTTTGCCACTGCTGGGTGCGGTAGAATTACAAAGGCCATACGGGATAAACTACAAACAGCACAAAATAAACTCGTAAGGATTTTTTCTCAAGCTGCATATCAAAACAAAATATAAAAAGCTATGTCAGTCCTAGTCATTTTAGGGAGTTAAATTAGCTGCCAGTGGAACAGAGATTAGTGCATATTAAACTGTTTTCAAAATAATGAATCACTGCACTTCCAAATACCCAGAGGGCTGTTTTGGTTTCATCAGTGACTCACACACTTTTTCTATTCCAGATTCAGTGTTGTAAACTTCATAAAACTACAGCCAAGGACCTTGTTGGGTAAAGGGACATATCTTTAAAGAGGAGCAGAGGACAGGAATAAGCTTCCAAAACACTTAGACTTTTCTTACTTTGTATGTAAGAAGCTTATATACATAAAAAGTTAAAAATTGATTACTGACACATTTGATTTGTTATCTTTGTCCATGTTCCCAATGTGTGTGCCTGTGATACAACAATTCAGTTTATCTACTTTAGTTTAACAAGTTAAAATAACGTCATCTTTCCTTGGTAGCCTGCTATATATGGGACAACTTATTTTGCCTGTCCGTCTAACTAGAGAACTAAAAAGGAAATTAGTCTTTTGACTATGTAACCTTCAATATGCTTTCTATGAATACATTGTACCTTAATGAATGTATTTTTAATTATTGTAATCATTTTAATTAAATAATTAACTTAACAAATCTCTCAGGAATATTGTATGAATTAAAAACAATGAGAGAGGAATGAGTGCCTCCAAAGACTTTTGATTGCTGATGCTATGTAGGTGCTTGGTTTTTGAGTGGGGTAGTTTCAAGAACCATGGTGTAGGGCACACACCATTTGACATCAGTGATGCTATTCGAACCTACATGGAATTTTGGTAGGAAAACTTATGTAATGGAGCTGGTTACACATTATATACACTCTTAAGAGAGGCTCTGAGGAAAACTGTTCTGCAGTTAGTCATGGAAAACCTGCTTTATAATGGTGAAATACTCAAGTGGCTGTTTGAAATACATTTAGTTTCAGTTCAGATTCATGTTCAGTGTAGTTTATTTCATTTGAACAACACTTAGAAACAGATTCATGTCATCTGTTGAAGTGTTAGCTGGGTGCTTGAGGTAGTGTAGCTGGGTTTATATAGATTATCCCTGTATGTATATAAAGTTATAACCGGATCATATGTTAGGGATAGCACTTTTATGAATGTTAGTTTGATTTTAATATTTGGTTAATGAAATATAATTTTTGTGTCAAATCAACTGCTAACTTTAACCATGCTACTTGCTAACGTATTTCCCTTTGAGTTACTTCTCACTTGAGGCCATAAAGTGCATAGTTTAATTACACTGTCAGCTTTCGGTAAGAGTTTCATTTGTCTAAATTGAACTGCATACTGCATTCCGTTAAATAGAGCACATGTTCCAATGTGTGTGGTATGCAGTTGTTCCTGCAAGGCAGAAATCTTGCAATCAGTTACAATCTTATCAACAAAGAAAACAATGTAATGAGGTATTTAAGGGCTTATGTACACTTAAAAATTTCATCTTGAAACTAGCACTAACGCAAAAAGCACAATCATGTACAAAGATACAAGCCAGCTAACAGAACTTGAGTCCAATCTTAGTGTTTTCCAATCTTTTCCCCTGGGGACCCACAGCTCT
Organism: Chanos chanos; assembly: GCF_902362185.1. Classification (NCBI taxonomy): domain Eukaryota; kingdom Metazoa; phylum Chordata; class Actinopteri; order Gonorynchiformes; family Chanidae; genus Chanos; species Chanos chanos. Next base: position 5,498,893 of record NC_044496.1, on the reverse strand, counting down.
GCATATGTTATATATCTCTCTCTGCTGTAAGCCAGTTCAACTAATCAAGCAATGAATCATTAGCTGATGAGTTGAATCAGGTGTGTTATAACCAGGGAAGCTCAGGAGCAGCTGGCTAGCTGGTATGTTGACATCTGCATGACATCTGCCTTGATGCTAAAAATCACACTCTCTATGTCATGTTGGATGTACCTCTCACTGGAATTCACCATTGATTCACCATTGTTATACGTGCTTTTTGGAACTGCTCCATTGAAGATCCCACAACATGAAGGCAATAATGCAATAAAGAGTTTTTTTTTCTACTTCCTCTGATTTTAATAAGAAACTTCTTGGACAACAGAAAACCCTCTAGTCTCTGACTTCATCGGGCATATGTATTATTGTTAAGCCTTTCTGTTTTTTGTTTTAGTTTTGCTGTTGCTGTTGTTGTTATTGTTGTTGTTTATGTTTTCATTTTCATTCACTCCACCTACAGGACAGGGGCATGTGCAACTTTGACACACGGAGACAGAAAGTACGTGCTCTGCATGGAAGCTATGGTCACCTTGTTAAGAAAAAAAAAAGTGTGTCAAGAAAGGGCGACAAATCTTGAAACTTAGTACTTGAAACTTACATTAAGTGATTGTTAGTATTATGTGTTGCTGAGGAACAGGGCTATATCTGAAATCAAGCTGATATCACCGTAACCACCTACATCACTATGCTTAAGTAAATGTGTGCAGTGCGCCAGAGCAAACCGAGCAGAGAAATCTAATGCAACCCAATGTGATCCTAAGAAAAATACTTGTCTTTGACACCTACTTTCATTCTGCTGACCTACAAATAGCAGTAGAGTGTTAATGGTAAATAATGAACTTGAACTGTATTGGGGGTGAAATGCTGATTTTAAAATTGCCATAAACTAGCTCATGATGATTAGCTTTTCTGCACCTCTCCACTGGTTCAACCACTGGACTTTAGCCCAAACGGCCAAACGGTTATGTTATAACCATGGAATTTAGAGGATCTTTAATGCCTCATTTAACTGGAAATGCTGACCTTAATCTTAAGATATTGATCTGGATGCCAAAGTACTTCAATGAGCTTTATACAATTTCTAATCAGCATATTTGTCATTGTCGTATTCTACTTGTTGGTACCACAGCAGTTCCTGCTTAAAGAGAACGTCGGAATCACTCTTATTGAAATTCAGAGAGCCGTTCTCTAGAAAGCCACATAGAATGTCATTATGCCAACAGGACAAGAGGTCAATTACAGCACATTCTGACCTAGCACAGAATCCAAGACTTGTGTCGTCATACAGTTACAAAATCAGAGATTCCTTTGGTGTGTCATAAATCTAGTTAACAGCATCAACTGCTGTGTGATGTAACAAATTAGTTCCGCTTCATGTTAACACATATTCAGGAACAATACCTCAGAGAAACTGGACCGTCTGGTCTCATAACACTACAGGGAACTCTGGCCGGATTCAGCAGAAGTGTTGCTGTTGTCATAGCTGGTCCTGTTGTCCAACACAATGAAACGTCTTCCGGCTTGGATCCGTTGCAAAGAAACATTTGAACCAATCCTTTAATTATACTAGCGCGGTCAGGTTTCCGGCCACAGCATTACAACGTCACACTTCTCTGGGTCTCCTCAGCATAATAATGGGGGCTCTGTCAACATTGTGCTCTTTTGTTTCACGGAGATACCAGAGGGCATGGGGGCATCTATCATGACTGTGGCACTTTCTGGGTTGATTGCTGCCCCAGGATCTGGCTCCTGCCCTACAATAAGGAGCTCATTAAAGATTAGAAAAGGATCACACAAAATATATTGCATGGCGCCATTCAGGTCCATTCAAAACACACACACAAAACTCATTTAGCTCAAACAGGACGTAACTCAAGCCAAAGTAACAAACAAAAGACTATGTTCACCATGTCAAGTGTTCATCAGTCTCTGGGGTTGAGCCAAAAGTCTCCTTTGAAGAATGCTGTGCCCCCAAATCATGGTGATGGTCATGGTGAGGCTACTGAGAGACAGCTATTTGTTAAAATATGAATGACCCAGAAACAGATGCAAGAACATATGGCATGCCTTCAAAGGTCAAAGCATACCACTTCAACAAGAGATCAATTAAACATGACAACCAGTGACTGAGAGGTCAGCCATTTAAATTTCACGACTTTGCTTCTCCAAGATTTATTTAGTTACTTTGCCGTTTGGCGAAGTGATTGTCTGCTGATTGCGTACACTCTTCAAGAGAGGTTTCGTCCCTCCCGTTCTTTTGCCTGTTCAATACTTTAAAGGTGCAAGCACTTGCTGTTAATACATGTTCTCCCATGGCCTTTGCCAAGTTATGCATAAATCAGAGAAGCAATGCCAAATAACATTTTAGCTTTTTGAAGCTTTTTAAAAGAGCCTTAAAACTCAGTACTAACTTTGCCTTTCTGGTATTAATAAGCAATGCATTCCTAAACTTGAGAGACCTCACAAAGAAGGATCTGTCACTTATAGTCTTTAATCTTAAAGCTGGGAACATAAGGAGATCTCTCTATGAGGACTTAGCACTCCCCCAGTATTGAATGGCACTGGCAACACTAGGGCATTGCTGTTCAAAGCTATAAAAGTGATCAGTATATTTTTACTCTTGAATCTAAGACAAACAGGGAGCCATTCAGGGAATACAAGAATAGAGGGAGTGTGAAGAATATGGAAGTGAGATTTGTCATAGTTGCTCAAACAGAAAAACGGTGTTAAAATAGTCTAAGCAAGATGAAAACAAACACATGTCTTGTAGCACTTTGGGGTCAATGTTTCTTTGATAGGTGAAATATATAAAAATATCAAGACCCCAGACTCCAGAGGGTTAATGTCACACACTTGATGTGTCCAAGATGCATTATGCAAATTGGAAGCAAAGCTGGCCCCAAGATAAAATTGGACCCAAAATGGTCTACCAGAGAGCCAAATACCTCAGAGAGACAAATGGCTACTTTGGGTTATATTTTTCAGGTGTAAACAAAAAAAAAACATGCCAACATACCAAGATATCAAAATTTCTCATTTCTGATTTGATTAGAGCAGCTAGATGTCCATTTTTTTGCAATTCATTTTCTCAGATAAGTACAATTTCCTTGTTCAGTTTATTGCTCATCCATTCAATAACACCAGCTTATCAGTGGAATTAGGTCATTATGGTCACCTGCTGAAACACAGAAATTTAACTGTGGGTCATCTGCATACCTTAAAGTTGACACCTCATTTACATACTCTTTTGAATCAGGTGTAAGGAAAAAAGGAGTGGGCCAAGAGTGGATTCTTGGTGAACCCCACAGGTAACTTTTGGACATTGACACACATTTGAACTGAGGGTTTTGAAACAGCTGCTTGTTTTACAATGGGGAGGTAGTATTGAAGGAATACGACACTGATTGCCATGGCATTGACATTCCCAAGTCACTGCTTGATGCATGAGCATGAAACAAGCTTCATCTGACCTATGACCTATCCACAGAGACCGCCACGGTGTAAACGTTACCATGAGTTTGGAAGTCAGGCATCAGGATGACAGCTAACAACAACTATCCAGGATACCATTCAAGCTGCTTACAGCTTAGTTTCTCTGGTGTGTCGAAATATTTATTACTTTAAGAGTTCTCAGTTCTCTGCTGAACCACTGTTAGTTCTGTTTTAGCCCTAATTCGCACCAAGTGCCTGTCACAAACCCAGCATATGTGCATGTATCTTAACAGAGAAGAAATGGGAAGACCGATATACTTCAATACCGTTTACGGACTATAAACTGGTAAGCTCCTTTATCTGGAGACTCTCTCTCTTTCTATGTACTCCCCCAATATATTACCCCCAACAAAATATATGCAACAAGTAAGATCTGTTGGACAAGACACTCAAACTTTATTCACCTTTCTAGAATGCTGAGTCATTGTTCCCTTTTAATGTCAGTAAGTGTTTATTGTGGTCTCCTTTTTTTAAGATAAAGTTGGGTAGGGCTAAGGAAACTGACTCATTTCCAACACAAAGCCAGTATTGAAGTTCACTGTGGGAGCCCAAGTGGTGGAAGACTGAACACAGAAACACAGTCAGTAAATATAGCTCAGGTGAAGCCTTTAGATGTGTGCACCCAGCTAGTATGCCCTACCTTAATTCATTTCACAGTTTCCCCAAGATAGAACAACAAAAAACCCCCCACAATAACTTAGTGCCGATTCACTCCTAAAAAATGACTTTTTAAACAGAGTACAGACAAAACGAAACCCCTGGCACTTGCCTGTAAGGTTAGAATTCCTCGTTTTCAAGTAATAGTTTATATTCTATTTTGGAATTGTGGAATATTTTCTTGTCAGTGACTGAAATTCCTGTACTTCAAGCATACTACAAAAGGAATATGAAAACTTCAACTCAGCTGACTCAGTGTTTAAAAAAAATATATAAAAACACACGACTGGAGAATGTAGAGTATGCAGGGGACAACATGAGAAGCAAATGTCAACAGTCTCCAACCCAAATAAGACAAGGGAGGCTTATTAGTAAACACAGAGTGTTTCCAGAAACAAGATCTTGAGCAGCTTAAAGAAGAAAGGCAACTGTTGCTCTCATACACACACACACACACACACACACACACACACACACACACACACACGAACACACTTACATTGCGAAACTTGTGAGTTGGAGGCAAAACATGTTATGTCAGTTTATGGAAACCAGCCATCTTGGCCCAGGTAAAAGATGTGCTTGCCTTTTTCATTGCCGATAAGACTAAATCATGATAGTGTAAATTCAGGGTTGCCTGTCTTATTATTCCCTTTGAACGCCGCGCTGCCTGAATGCTGCAGCCCCAACATGCCAGCAGTTCCCTTCATGCCAGCACATAAACTGCATTCCTGGTAGTCCTATTTTTCATGCCTCCCACTGTAAATCTGGTTTGTCAGCAGGCAGCGCTTCCTAAACACATTCTCACATTAAATCTTCCTGTGTGTCAGAGCAAGAATAGTGCAAGGGACAGTGAAGGACCACACCAGGGGGTTTGATAGGGATGCAGCACCGGGGAAAGGAAAAAAAAAGAAAAAAAGAAAAGGGCACTGCAGATTGCATAAATCCCTCTGAGCTACATGAGACTCAGAGCTCCTAGAACCTCTTGGACATTTAGCCGGAATAAACATCCAATCCTCTGCAAAGCGGCCAAGGAAAATCAGCATTCAGCACACAATGTGAAAAGTTAGCGTGCTGCAGCTCCCTGAGCAGTTTTAAATCCATTCACTTCCAGACCTGCCAGGGGATGTGTGTGAGGGCGTCGGCACGTGTTGAAAGAAACGGGGCTCTCTCTCTTTCTCTCTCCCTCACTCTCTCTCTCTCTCTCCATCAACAGATACTCAGACAGAATGGAGTTATCGTCATAGGGTGAAACATCATCCGGGATGAGACGGGCTGTTATGTGTTACTGGCTTTGATGTCTTTTAAGTGGCTCTGCATTGTTTCATACTCCTTTGATTGTGACATTACTGCACTTGCTCCGATTCACTGTTATCTGATAAAACCCTCAGATGTGGCCTATAAAAGCAAGCTCTGAAAACGAACACTGCGCTGGTTATCACTAAATTCCTTTGTGAAAACATACCCGGACCCGGAGAAATTAAACCGACGTGAAACAGAACCATTAACCAGTAAATCATTTATAATGGTCCAATAACAATGTCACTGGTTATCGCAGAAACATTACACTCTAAAGGAGCATAACAAAATTGAAATGTTGTGCAGTGAACATCGTCTTATGGTGCAGAAGCGTGTCCTACATCTGGGGCTACAGGGTTCAAATTCCAGCTCCTGTCTTTGCCCAGAGCCATGTGATTGTCTATGACCTTGAAGTGGTTTTTGCCAACCAGGGTCCCTCTCGTTGCTTGTTGGTGGTCACTGACACTCAGGTGCCTATGTGACTGGCAGTATGATCCTGCATATATATCAATGCTGCTCAGGGTTATGTTTAACAGGGTTATGGTGTGAGAAGATACTTAGGAAGCCACCTAAGGGCCTGTAGGAGTCAGAGGAGCTATGCTGAGGTGGTTGTCATATGAGTGGGGAGATCTCATGGGTTATTGGGAAAGCCAAATGAGGCAAATAACTACATTTGGTGATTTAATGCCTTCATTTTTATGAGAATTCCGTGCTCACTATATGTTTACTTCCAGTTTGCACAGAGGGAACCCAGTTATAGGATAGAATTTTCAAGGACAGAATAACTTGGCAAAGACCTTGTAACTTGGCAGATAATATTTTAAAGCTGTTTTGTTCTAGTGTCCAGCAAAATACTGAGAAAACAGAGAGTCTTCCAGGACAGCTTTGCAAATGTGTACAAAAATGGGCATGGGAATGTTTGAATAGCCTACTTTTAATCTTTTCAGAAAAACAAAACAAAACAAAAAAAGGACCAAAAAAAAAAAAAAACATTGTAATTTGAAATTAAAATCTTGTAAACAAATTAATCTGGATAAATGGAGTACAACTCTTAGAGTACAGTTGTGACACAGTCCAGACTGCCTGCTCTACTATGCCAGTTTGGCTCATTTTTGAAATCAAAACTAAAGAGAAAATAGTCTTTCAGGACAACTTTTCAAAGTGTCCAAAAATGGACAGGGCAATGTTCGAATAGCCTACTCTAAATCTTAAAGAAAAAAAAAATAATAACCCGGTCCAAAAGAAGAACAATATACTTTGCAATGAATATCCTGTAAACAAATTAATCTGGATAAATGAGTACAACTACTGGAGTGCCGTTATGATGCAACTCAGATTGCCGACGGCACGATCTCAGACACAATCATTTTTGAAATCAAAAACAGGTTTACAGGCTCAATCACAGAACAACAACAGCAAAAGAAACGTACAGATTATACCAGAACCCAAATCCGACTTGATCGGAAAAGTTATTAGCAGAAGGATTTCCTCTTGGGGATCCACTAAGGGAACAGGGAGCCCTGGCATTTTTACTCGCCATAACCACATCAAGCTAGGACAAGCTATGTAACAGTGCTTCAGGCAAGTGTTTTGAAAATACATGACTCATTGGATTTTGTTGGACAGGGCTGAGTTCAGTGTTTTGTTGTGGTAGCTTAGAATAGACAAGGGAATTAATTGCTAATACGTGACAAAATGTTCTCAATGACACGTCACTCTTCTAGTACAAAAAAAAAAAAAACCCAAAAAAACTTGGTCATGTGACCAGATTACCCTTTATGTTTCTGAACCGTGAAAAGCCATTTCGGCATATTTGAGAACACGTTGGGTTTTGTTTCTTTTGTGAGTTGATACACACTGTTAAACAAACTGATTCCGTGTCACACAAAACATTTTAAGTGAAGAGGAATATATTTAGCTTTGTAGATCTTAGAGGGCTCTACTCTATTCTTGGTCATTTGTTATGTCACAACACAACTGTTCAGATATGCACTCAGTCTCCACCTTCACTGCCAACTCAGGAGATGACTGTCGAGGAGAGGAGGTGTTTGGGCAGTGGGGGGGCCCAGAGGTGGGGTGTTTTGTTCAGTGGGTGATATTGTTGAACCCAGTCTGTCCAGGACACAATGTTCTCCTGCCTCTGACCCAACCAATTAGCACACAGCATATTTATTCCATTTACCGACCTTCATGTTTAGGAGAACTCACACAACCCACTGTGCACGCACACACTCACACGTACACACATACATACAGACAGACACGGACAAAGAAAACCGTCAGACCCCAAACACCCAGACATAAACATAAAAAATGGAGAGAGAGTGAGAAAGAGAGAGAGAGAGAGGAGACCAGATGCTTGTATAACACGACAGAAAAGTTCACACACAAACCCACATAGATATACTAAGAGCACCCACTGATGCAAACACACACACACAAAGTCACACACGCACTCACACACATGCACGCACACACGTATACACACACACAAACAAACACCTATATAACCACACCTACGTATACATGTGTGCCATAGTCACAAAGTTCAGTGCACACGTGCTTTGCTGAAGAGACTTAAAGTAATACTGTAATTTCTGACTTGTCTGATTTCTGCTGCAGGAATGAAAAGACCAACCATCTCCTGCATGTGTCACATGGTTCTCCTGCAGGAAAATACAATGTTCTAATTGTTGTTAGTCTGTGTACACTTAATCCCTAATTAATAAAGTCATTCACGCCATGCATGCATCTATCTGGCAGTGCTTTTCATGTTTAAACTTTTGCCTTTGTGAGTTAAAACCCTTAATCCCTATGAGAAACAACTTTTTTTCAGCTACAAAAGAACTACAAAAAAAAAACAGTATACAGCACAATAGTCAACTTACTCAACTATAAACATAAGTTTGTGTGTGTGTGTGGGGGGGGGGGGGGTACAGAAGGACAGAGAGAGAGAGAGAGAGAGAGAGAGACGATGTGAGAGGGGGATAGGGAGAGAGAAAGAGAGATAGAAAGAGGGGGGGAGAGGGGGAGAGAGAGAGAGAGAGAGTACACATACGGAATCCTCTGAGTTGGCCAAATGTGGGTCGCAGTGGAACGTTGAGAACTGAGTGTGGTCCTTGGCAGACCAGTTGCAACTTAGTGCGTGTTTACACACACGTCCCTGTTTGAATGAATGTGTGAAGGGCTTTTCTTGCTCTCCTCTGTGTGTGTGTGTGTGTGTGTGTGTGTATGTATATATATATCGTATATACTATATACATGCATGGGAATGTGTGTGTGTGGTATCTATGTCTATATCTAGACCAAAGGGTGCTATTAGTAGGTAGACGTACAGGCAGCTCTCCTTTATTTACACTACAGTAAATATATATATATATATCTGACACAGATTTAAGGAACACAGTGTCCTAGCTGTTTTTTCTCTCTTTCCCTCTTTCTCTCTCTGGGGCTATTGGGATGAGCACAGATTGAAACGCCGAAAAAAGAAAAAAAAAATCACAGCTTTGTTTGTTTCCAGGGTCATTGGGAGATTAGTATTCCACACAAGAGACTGGAGCTCTGTCCCCACATAGTTACTGCTACTTCACACAGATACTCCTCTGTAACAGTTCAATCTCCTGATTCACCTGATGCTCCGAGAATGTTCCGGAGAGAGAAACCATCAAAGGAGAAATGATAAAATGTGTGTCTCATCTCAAGGTCAAGATGTCTGTTCTTCCAATAAGCGGTCGAATTGTCCAAAAAAAAAAAAAACGTTTTCTGTACTGTGTGTTCTCTCTTTTGTATTCTTATTTAGTTCATTATCTGTTCAGAAACTCATACAGCCAGATTCTTATACAGCTAATCCAAACACATGCAAATGTAGGTACTTCTTGTTTTTGGTCTGTTTCTACTTAAAAAAATCCAAGCAAGACGTCCATGTTTTCCAGAGTAAAACACCTGTCACATATTTATGCTTTATACAGTCGAAAAAGTTTTTTTTTTTTTTTGCTTTGTTTTTCAAATATTCCTAAAATGTCAGAGAATATTTGTACGTAAACAATGGTAAAAGACAAACTGACACTGGTTTTGCAAATGTTCCTTAGAAATCAAATCTGATCATATCTATTTGGATATTTTCATTTACGGATTATTGCATGCTCTGTCTCATGACACCCAAGGCCCTCAGTATCACAGATGTTGTTTTTAACTAAAAAAAAAAAAAAAAAGAAGGAAAGAAAGAAATTGAAGTCCAGGGAACAAAGAAACGGTCTGTCTTTACTTGCTTGAGGCTTGAGCAGCTAGTAAGTTCTGGCGAGTGCATTTTTGAAATGCATTCAACATTTGCTTAAACAGGGTAATAAACGTTGCACATTCAAGACACCTGCTTTTGTTACCGCTTTTTTTATTACTATTTGGATGTGATGTTTGGTAATATGATAGAAATGATTGGATAACAAATAACATCTCTTCGCAGCAGATTTGATGATACCATCTCACATTGACTGACATGTTCTGTTCAGTCTGATGAAAGTTGCACCGTTGCTGAAACAAAAACAGTGAAAACATGTCCAAATGAGAGGACTCGTCTGAGTAAAGAGTCGATAACACATATAATTGACAGGAAGTTTGCTTTCCTGACAGGGGAAACTGAAGCTTGTCCCAGGGGAGAAGGGAGGAATTACAAAGAAAGCAAAGTTAAGAGTTCAAAGGAAGAATGGCCTCTAGGTTCTGCAATTGAAATACTAAACCAGCAAGGGCCTAAATATTATGATAATCAGGGAGAGAAAAGCCCAGCCAACAGTCACAAGTATACATGGAACATAGTCTTTAGATTATATTAAAATGCACGCAACATAATTCCTGAATTCATACCAATTCAGATGACTAAGATTGCAAACTGTCTCAGTCAGGTAAAACCACATGAGATCCCAGGTTCTAATGGGTTAAAAAGAAGCGTTCTGACATGCTGGTCTTTGGCATGGTCTTTGGCACAATTGCTTACAATGTTTTTCAAGGTCTTGCCAGGTCTATGAACAGTTAGATAGTTAAAGTTATCCAAGCAGTGAAATATCAACCCACCACATATAGGACCCGCAGTGCAGGTATTTTACGAGTGTGGTATATTGCACAACACTCTACACAGATGTTAGACCAATGGTACCACTCACTGTTTGTTTCTTTTTTTCTTTGTTTGTTTCGGAGGGGGGGAGGGGGGGGGGTGTTGCATCAAGGGGATTTCATTTTGAGTCATTTCTCACATATGTGGTGCCTAAATATATCAGTCCTCTTCGATTTGCTTAAAAGGGCAAACTGAAGAGTAAAAGTGAAAGATGCAACTGTTACGGTCTGTTTCATACAGTAACAAGACACCTGAAAGAACTGAAAGCCACAGAGAGAGCTGTATCTATAGAGTTTATTTACACCGCTGACAAGCTGAAGACCATCATTTTAATATATCAGCTTCTTGATTTGAATATCAATGGTTGACTCATTCATCGGGTCAAAGACATCCTCAGAAATCCACCCCAGAGAGTGTTAATAAATGGTATGTTCTTAACAGTCCTAATGAATAGTATTTTCCTAAGGGTCCTAGTGAATGGTAAGTATTTTATCACCTGTGCTGTTTTCAGGGTATGAAAATAAAATGTAAATTGATGCCTACAGTCTCTCTCATCTGTTAAATGTACTATGATAAACTGGTCTTTCTAGGGGTGAGAAATGATTACGAGAACCGGCCAAGCACCAGAGGTAAATGTTAAGAGAGTAAGAGAATTGCTGTTATGTTAAGGTGCATGTAAATAGGCCACTCTCAGATCTGCTGGGATACAGTGGAGACTATTAGTTGTTAAAAACACAACATAATGATTTTAAACTTTTTTGGACAACAGCAGAGATTATTTCTTTTGTGAGGGGTGAGATATTTTGAAGTTCAGCAAACACATCCCGCAGTTGGCCTGCATAGGGTGTTTTAGAGACAGACGTACAGACAGACAGGCAGATCAAGATAGATAGATAGATAGATAGATAGATAGATAGACATGCATACACATTTTTTTGACCAGTTGCTTAAGTTCAAAGGGCACATTCAGCTTTTGGTGGCCTGATAGAAAGCTCAGATAAAGTCATATAGAGAATAAGCATTTAATTTGTTGACCTCAGTAACAGTTACAGTTGTACATATCCTCTCACACTGCACTCCACAGGGCTGCATCAGCAAGCAGCCCTCAACATGATCCAAAAGTTAAATGACACACTCGTCATGACCACACCCACACACTCATCATGACCTGCTACTGGACATGGTCAAAGAGCTTAAAAAATTAAAGTACAGGGTAAATTGCTGACTTTTTTTGTTTATTTAGGAGTTATTTAGGAGTTTGTGTGTGTGTGTGTGTGTGTGTGTGTGTGTGTGTGTGTGTGTGTGTGTGTGTGTGTGTGTGTGTGTGTGTGTGTGTGTGTGTGTGATGACACTGCAACACAGCAAAATTCGAGACTACTACTTACTGCACAAAGAGGACCATATGAAAGTTTGTTGTTTGTATTTTGTTTCAACTAGAATGTCTTGAAGCGAGCCACAGAAAGGGGGCACCAGTCCACAGACTTGTTCACCGTGTCCCTTTTCAAGCACTTAAAGCAGGAGGCAACTTTGACAGAGACATTATTTGATCATGATGACGAAGTATAGAACAAAGCATGTTTTCTGCACGTTGTGAGAAAATGAACATTCACCAGGTCAGAACTAATAAGGCAAACTGAAACACTCGGGAAATTACAAGCTTTTTTTTTTTTGCAAGGTAAAGGAAGTTATAACTGACTGCCCCTGGTATGGACTTCAAAAAATCTCCTTTGGAAAAAGTTGAATAATCTGGAAACAAATTCAATTTTCCTCTGTTGCACTTTGCTCAAATGAAATTCATGTGCACCATACTGGCCATTGGTGATTCGTTAACTATGTTGTGGAGCCTAACCCTGGAATCATAATGGAGGTTGAACAGCATATCGTCCAGCTCAAAGAGCATGTAAAAATGTGAAGTCAAAAAAGTTCCTTTAGCCGAGTCCAAGAGATGACAGTGAAGGTTAACACGCAGCAGAAAACTAATCGTGTTACACATTCATATGACAAATCCTTTTTTTCCTTTCTTTTCTTCTGATATTTATTCTGAATCATGAAGACAAAACCTTATGCTGGACTTCATCACGTTGTAATGCTTTCTACTTTCTCTGAATAAATTGGAAAAATTATGAGGCTGTTGTTTACATCATAAAAGAAAGAAAGGTGTTCCCAAAATATTTAGGAGCAATTTGTTTCATATGGGGCACCTGTTTCATGTTTTTATTTATAAAATAATAGCTGTTTACAGCAACTAATGAAAACAAAAATGACAGGGTTGTCAGATATGGTCAAAATTAAAAACACATTCGCATGCCTGAAAGTAACATATCTGTATAAAAGGTCTGGTTATGGCAGATTTAACAACTGAACGAGTTACAAGGTGTAATTATGTGCCGAGTTATAAGAGATAATTATGTGCATAATGTTAGAACATGTGCGTGTGGCTTATTTACAAAAACATTGTACATCTACATTGTATGGAATATCTGAGAGCCAAACAGCCAGTACAGAGTCAGGTAATGCAATCATATACGTTATTCAATCAAAATCCTGTTCAGTATTTATCATTGCTCAAGCCAGTGGCCTTACACCCGGATAGAAATTGTTCTTTCCTCACAGATCATGAGGTACAGTTGTTCAATTTCAAATTTTAAAGTGAGACCACTTCCATTCAATGACAATATCCTTGTTAACAGCTTCCTGGGTGAGCCCTTAACTGATTGCTTCCCTTTTAACTCAGTTCTGGAATATCTGAATCTCTGAGAACTTTAAAGTCAGTCATTTGACTAATCTGTAATGTAAATTCCCACATGCCAAGACTGACACAGTGGATAAATTCTGCTAACACATCAGAGCTTCATGGGCTAATTCTTCCCCTTCACTGTTATTGTTGTTATCACTTTTATTTGTTTGTTTGTTGTTTTTTGGGGGAGCAGGTCATGTCATGTATTGAATTTTTGTAACTTAACAAAACTTTACAACTCATGTTAAACTTTGCATAGAGATCCCATTGAAATTAGCTGATTTCACAGTATGTGCAACAACCACACAAAGACAGCTAATGTTCACAACAGTGGGATTGAAAGTTATGCTGTTATCTTAATATCTAAGAATTCACTTACTGTTGTTTTGGAATAGCTTTTGAAAAAAAAAAAAACTCCAGGTGTTTGGCCACAGGCTTGCCTTTTTGAAGGCACAATGACACACAATATCTTCAGTCTGTAAACAAATGCAGGATTTGTAATTATTTTCAGACTTAGTGACATTTACGTAGGACACAGTAATTAATTTGTCTGATAAACCTTGTCCTTGTTTCTGTGCTTAAGAAGACAGGCAAATGTCAGGCATAGTGCAAACTATACAGTGACAGCCCGGGGGGCGTTGTTTTTCTCCAGGGCTATATATCATAGGACATAAAAATGTTTCTAACGCCCTCCCCCCGAACTGGTGTGTGTTACCTCTCTTGGGGGGGGGTTTTCTCCAGGGCTATATATCATAGGATACAAAAATGTTTCTAATCCCCTCCCCCCGAACTGTTGTTTTTTACCTCTCAAGTCATTCTTTTAGGGTTGCACCTTTACTTTGAGTCAGGTATAATATCCAAACACTTTTACCAACCCTGTCTGTGACAGATATTATAAAATAAAACATCTACACATCTATATACATACATACATACATACATACATACACAACAATATAAATAAATGTCACTGTAAATGCAATAATTAATGTGCCGATAACAGTTTCAATCCCTCACCATAATCAGATCAGTGAATAGGCATAATCCTTATTCCAAGGGGGTATTCCAGAGAGCGGGTTTAGTGAAAACTCTGAGTTAGCTTTGTTTTGCTAGGAGAATGAAGCCATAGGGTTCCTCTATTAGGAGGTTTACTACTTACTCTGAGTTAACTAACTCTGAATTTTCCTAAACCTGCTTTCTGGAATACCCGCCTGTTAACTCTTCTGGAAGATCTGGTCACTCTTACAATGGCAAGATATGTCTTCCCCGGATAGTTTAACTATTTCCTGTCAGCCAGGGCCTTAATGTCTTCGTCCAATTCTCATCTTCCTTGTTTACACAGAAAGATCTAACCGCACACAAACACACACACACACACGCACACACACACACACGGGGAGACATGCATGTGCACCGCACACATGAACACACATGTACTTAACAGAACAAATCAATTAGGAGTACCAATGTGTGGATTTTACTCCTTCCCAAAGGCGGATTCGTACTGTTGTATACTATCCAATTTCACATGTGTGAGATAAAGTGATAGTATCCCATGCATAGCTGCATCTCAGCCATAAGAGAGAACATATATACAACTGTCAATGGCAAAAAAAAAAAAAAAATGCACCATGCTCTGTTACATTTCTGAAAAGTCAGCAGCACAAAGATTACTAGGTAAAGATTATCACCTGGGAATTGGCCTTTTCCCCCATTCTCTCTCTGTGGAAATAGCCGCACTAGCCAAGTCAGGACCTGTTGGGTTTGGCAAGAGGTGAAGATTAAACAGATACTGAGCTATTCTGAGCCACTGTTGGCCCGCTCCCCAAACGAAGGGAAGTGGAGCCTGAAGCAAGAACGCCAAATGTCTCTGTTATCTTTGTCAATCTGTGGCACTCGGCAAGCCTTCCACAGTCAAACACACAGTGTTTGGCCTGAGGATGTACTTGTCCCCTCATACCCTTCTTGTACTGTGCCAAGATCAAGGTAAAAAAAGAAAAAGAAAAAGAAAAGAGGGAGAGATGGAACAGGGCATTGAGGCATACAGAGGAAGGAGTGTTGATTCGACTTATAAATTACACCACTGGGTTTTTTGGGTTTGTTTTTTTTTTTTTTTTTTTTTTCTTCTTTTTTTTTTCCTTTTAATGCACAGCTTTGTTTGTGTGTTATGTAATAACTCAATGTCTCCCCTGACTTCTGGTCTTGTTGTGATTTTGTCCTGTCTGTCCAGGGGTCTGTTTACATGGAACAGGATTTTCTAGTTAGCTAGATAACCCAAGTCAGAAGTCAAGACTGGCTTTTTGGCTGAAGATACCTGGAAGAATGAAAACATCCTATGTTGAATAACCCCTGACCCCCCTTATGTTTCCATCACAGCAAATTCTGCTGTTAACTTTTAACTTTTAACTATGAATAATTCAAAATTTGCTTTAGTTGGGCGTTAAAGAAAATTAAATAACTGCTGAGAACCAGATCTTTTTCAGTGCATGTTCTGCTTGCCTCACTTGTAGATTGCAGTCCAGTACTAATCTAAAACTGACGGTAATCTCAAGCTATCAGAAAATGATAAACAATTTAGTTAAATTCCATTCAATTTTATTGTATAGTACTTTTTAAATACAAGTGGTCACCAAGCAGCTTTACAGGATGCTGGAACCTGATACCTCTTGCAAGCAAGCCCACAATGATGATAGAAAGGAAAAACTGTCTTAAGCCCCTTCAGACATGCACTGCAACCCTGAAATTTAACAGGAGGCTTTAACAGGAGGAGCTGTATGTAAGAACGCAAATGTCCAAATCAGTCGGATCGGACCCTAAACAGACTTTACTCTACCAGCTCCCTAGTACAAAGTCTGTTGTATGCGCGATTAAATCAATGTGCGAAAAGAGCAGATTATAGTCTGGAATATGCACAGTGAGCAAGTGGGCGTGTTGATGCCGTTTCTAACATGCGACTGCCGCAAAACCGGAAGAATACAAACATCCAAGGGTGAAGAAGAAGGGTCATTTACACGAAGACGCCAACGAAAATGTCTAACTGGAGAGACGACGAGATTGGGGAACGTCCGTCGGCAAGGGCCGATCGCCCGCCATGTTCAACGTGCTGTAAACAAAACGCTGTGATTTCCGCAGCATGCTTTTGCGCGTCATGTCCTGCCTCCCGCACACTCTACCCAGGTGCCACCCTTCGCCTACGCCACACGAGTATTTCGAGTGGGTGAGAACACGTCTGACGCGAACAGTCTCCTGTGGCATGCTACACGTGTGAAAGGGCAACTTCGGTCAAAATCCGAACCCGATTCTGCGGACATAGTCCGTGGTTCGTATGCGAAAACGGCTTTAGACCGAGACAGGAAGAACGTTTTGGGAGGACCCAAGAGTCAGCATGGGAAGCCCGTCTTCCTTTGGTGTACCTGGTGTAGTTAAACTGGTTCATAGACTATTAGATGGAAAGCAACAGGTCTAAGGGGAATGACAGTTATTAGGGGATCTTGTCGAATAGCAGTATATCTGTGATTGTTCAACAGAGGGAGGGTCAGATGGATAAGGGCTAGGACATGCAGGACGGTTAGCAAACAGGCTGGTATGCAGATTTATAAGGTCAGTCCAGGACTGTGCCCCCCTCCCCATCTTTGGACAGCACCTGGTGGTGTGTTTATCCTCCCCGTGTGTCTGGGGCTCAACGTAAAAGCCTTGGGAGGTTAGGCGAGAGAGGGCAATGGTGTTACAGTTCGTGTTCAGGATATCTAATAACACAGAGTCTCATGCTATGGATTTTAGTTCTCACTAAAACTAGAAAATCCAAACACATTAGCTCTACATCGTCCTTTCTACATTGGCTCCCTGTTAATGTTGTATTAATTACAAGTTACTATTGTTCGCTTTACAAGGCTCAAAAGGGTCTTGCTAACCAGTATCAGAGTGATCTAATAGGTCCTTATAATCCCTCTCGACTGATCTACTCATGAGGTGCAGGTTTTGTGGTAGTTCTTAGAATTTCAAGGAGCAGGGGGCAGAGCCTTCACCTTTAGAGCTGCACAGCAAGGAAAAGCTTTCCAAGAAAAGTTCAGGGCTCAGTCACACGCTCAGTCGGAGACAGATAGACATGGATAGATACATACACACATACATACATATATACATACATGTAGATTATATATATATGTACTGTTAGACAGTCAGATCTGACAGATAGGCATGGATAGATACATACACACATATATACATACATGTAGATTATATATATGTACTGTTAGACAGTCAGATCTGACAGACAGGCATGAGGGGCAATATGTAAAAATCAGGTATCATGACTGGAAGGAATCACAGTTGTCCGGAGCTGCGGATGCAATGAGAGATGGGTTGGATCAGGTATGGCTGGGTGTCAGGGATGATTTGCCCAACGGAGGCGGATTCAGGAAGAAAGGAGAGCACTAGTTATCGTGTAACGGAGGGAGGGAGGGGGTGTATGAGTTGCATGCTCGACTGAGTGCAAGGAGGGACTCCAGCAGCCATAGCGAGAGCAGCATAACCAAAAGGGGAGTCAGAGGATGACACAGGCACAGAGGGCTCCCTGAAACACCATCGCCCCGCCCACATAAGGTCAAATAACAGGAGTCTGCATACGATGAAAGGGTGACAGAACTGACAGTCTAGTTCACCAAAAAAACTCTGTGTCACTGGCTCTCCTCCAGCTCCAGTTCTTTGGCTATATGGTTGACTGAAGAGGAATATCTGCCTTAAGCATATTTAACAATAGCCTAGACTAAACGAGCATGTCTTTGACCTACATTTAGAGATTGACTGTGTCCCAAACATTTCTTGGAAAGCTTTTCTCTGTGGTGCAGCTCTAAAGGTGAAGAATCCACACCCTGCTCCTTGAAATTCTAGGAACTACCACAATACCTGCACTTTGTGAATGGAGCAGTTGAGAGGGATAATAAGGAACTATTATAAGGACCTGTTAACCAGTGTCACTCTGACACTGGTTAACAAGACCATTTTGAGCTTTGTAAAGCGAACAACAGTAACTTGTAATCAACACAGCATTAACAGGAAGCCAATGTAGAAAGGACAATGTAGAGGTAATGTGTGCAGATTTGGTGAGAACTTTCGCAGCTGAATTTTGAACCAGCTGGAGCCTGTTCAAGGACTCTAAGGAACATCCAGCAAACAGAGCATTGCAGTAATCTTGTTTAGAACGAACAAACTAGCTTTGAACTGGATTTTCTACGTCTTCATGGGAGAGCAGTTTCCCAAGTTCGTAGTGTTTCTTGAGTGGTAAAAGGTACAGAAAATATGTTTGTAACGTGAGAAACATTGAAAGACCAGCATCAATAGCAGCACCCAAGTCTTTTAGAGATGTAACCAACACAACAGAGAAACCAGCTAAGTTTAGCATACAAACAGTTACCTTCCTCTCAGCAGCCTTATGGCCAAGTAACAGTGTTTCTTTCTCTTCCGAATTTAATAGGAGGAAACTACAAGTCATTCAGTTTCTGAAGCCTTGCTGTCCCGCAGAACTCAGAAACCTCATCTGGCTTGACTAGTATATGCCAGCCGTGTGTCATCAGCGTAACAATGGAAGTTTGTCGTGTGATTATGATTATTATCACTAAGAGGTAGTACATACCTTGAGAAAAGCGGTGACCCCAAACACTGAGCACTAGGTGACGCCATGCTTTACTCGATTGTGCTTGAAGGACTCATCATGAATATGCACATACTGGTAAGTTGACTGGGTAGAATATTACCCATTAGAGCGCGTGTTCAGTTATGCCCACAAGACTTTCCAGCCTGTTTAACAGAATATCATGATTTACAGTATCCATAGCTGCACATCAATCCAATAACACAAGCTAAGATATGCAACCATATCTCGGTCAAGGAGTAAGTTGTTTGAGACCTTAACGAAAGCATTTGTACTATAATGTGATCTAAAGCTTGAATGAAACACTTAATGCAAGTATCATTTTGCAGCAAGAATGAACATTATGTTTTGGCCACAACCTTCTCTGAGATTTTCGAGACAGAGGGAAGATTTGAAATAGGCCTTTAGCTGGACAGGACATTTGTATCAAGATCTGCTTTCTTAATAACTGGTTTAATAACTCTTTTCCTCTTAAGGAGTACAGCTTTGTCTTGAGTATCATGTAAGGCAGCATTTAGGCCTTCAGGCATCTGGTTCAAGAGCAGCTGTATCACATGCCTCAGTTATGACAGAGTGAGTTACGGAGCTTCTCAATGCAGTCTACCACTGTGGATGAAAACAACAGTGTGTGCAATATGATATTTGAGAGTTGACACTGCAAGAAGTGCAACTACCATTTCAAGAGTGACAAGGCAGTAATCTGGCAGTAAACAGGGCTCTGTGGAAATACAGTCGTATTAGTCGAATACTAAGGCTTAAAATCAAGTCTAGAATACGATTACAGTGATGCATGGGCCCTTGTACGTTTTGACTGTGCCCAACAGAGTCAAGAGGAGAAGCAGAGGCTGTTCTCAGACATTCACTCTCAACATCCATGTGAACGTTAAAGTCTCCAACAATCGCTGCCCTAACAATACTAACATCCTGGTTAGACAAGAAGGCTGTAAAATCCTATAAAGCTTCAGTATAAGATCCTTGGGACCTATAAACACTTATGAGACCAAAAGATGAAGAAGGAACCTTATTAGCACCTTGTTACCTTATTGTCAGTGAGACTGAGAACAAGCACTTAAAATGAGTGAAACTTACATTTAGACTTCGTTGTAAATCTGAGACTAGATTAATAAATGGCAGGAACATTACCCCCTTGATGAATCAGATGGGGGTATATCTGGGGAAAGTAGACTTGTTCAGGACAAGAATCTCCTCAGGTTTTAGCGAGGCTTCTGAAAGACTCAACACAGACACTAAGACTGAGATCAGTGATGAGTTCATTTGCAAGTGTAACTTTAATCTTGTAGAAGCAGTAGTCACATCCAAAGTTTGGGCTGAGCTAATGTTAATTAAGTTGTCGAAATGGATTGAAACCTAGGTAACTCATTTCATCTTCCAGACAGTTGGTTCAGCCAGTTTGTCTCCTGCCTGGACATGGGTCCGGTGGTTAAGATAATAGGCCCGGTTTCTTTACGACGGCTGCACCCTCCCAAGAAGAGTGGAGATACCATTTCTTTTCAAAAGGCCAAGCTTTCTCCAGAAGGTTTGGCAATTATCAGTATAACCCACATTGTTGTCAGGGCACCACTAAGCCAATGATTTAGTGATGATAATATCCTGTACTTTCACCTCTCCAAACTGTTATAAGGCCAGAGCAAAATTACCAATCCAGACATCTCTTCGCCAATTCACACACCCGTGCAACATTACTTTCTGAATGGCATAACCAGACATCATTACTACTGATGTGAATAACAATTCAAAAAAAATTTACAGCTACCTTTAGTCAGCGCTTTTAAAATTGCTTCAGTTGCTCCGGCACCCTGCATACATCAGACAACAGTTGGTTGCATCTCTATCTTCACGTTTCTTAAAATAGAGTTTCCAGTTACCAGAGCCCTTTTAACAGGTCTCTCAGTGGGTGAGTCACTGGGATGGGAAAAGTCTGTTGGTAATGTGAATTAGAGAATGGCGGAGCCCATGTGAGATAAATTTAGGTTTACGACTGTACCACTGGATTGTAACCCATTGGCCTTGCTGCAAAAGCTGCACTGCTGTAGATGAGGTGACTTTAGCTGCTCTTGAAGCATCCAGAGACAGTGAAAACAGAATCAGTGAAAAGTCTGTTTCTTCTTCATTTTCACAAAAGTCACAGATACACCCTACTTGCTCAGCAGTCTCCTCCATCAGCTTAGCGTTTAACACTTTTCACAAATAAAAATACAGCTAAACATACTGCATTTCAAGCGGGAGACAAGAGCTGACCTCATCCTCACTTACACTCACTTACACACTTTTAGCCGTTTTATTCTTTGCAGAGTGCAGTTCTGATAAGCGCATGCCTGCAGGAATGATTATATCAGTTAGATTGTATTGGTTGTTAGCTGTGAGGGATGGAATTCATAGTGCTGCTGAGACTTTAATTCTTCCAGTAAATGTAACGCTAATGAGATTCAACAGAGAATTTGACTCTGCCATTTGGGTTCTCCGGACACTTTGAAACAGGGCAGCGGTAACTTTTTAGTCAGCATTCTCATGCTGTTTTGCTTCCACTAAATTAAATTTTAAAAAAAATCCTAGATAAAATGTTTCCACCTGGTATGTTTCCATTACAGAAAATCATGCTTTCTTTCAACTTTTAACAATGAATAATTCAATGTTTGCCTCAGTTGGGTAAGTGGCTTTGATGATTATGAAATAACTGCTTGCAACCAGCTCTTAGCCAGTACTTCCATCTTCTACTTGCTTTCAATGCATCCATGGTAGACTGCAGCTCAACATTAGCCTAAAATAGATGGTAATCTCTCACTAACAGGAAAATAATAATGTAATTTTAGCCAATGTGTCCTTTGCAGCATGCAATTCTGGTAAGTGTATGCCTGCAGGATTCAATATCTCAGCTAGATGGTATCGGGTGCTTGCTTTGGAATGCCAGTTTGCCGTGAGGCATGTCATTCATAAGGGTGCTGTTAGCTCAGTTCTTCCAGTAAATATAACATTATGAGTCAGCATAGAATTTGACAATGGCATAGTGTTTTACTGACACACTAAAACAATGCAGCAGCAACTAGGCATAAGCATTTATGGCTCTCAAAGCAAAGATACTGAATTTCGCTGGCACCAAGTCTCCAAATCGATACCTTCATGCTAAGAGGCTTTTTGAATGTGTTGCCAGAAAAAAAAAAAAGGTCAACCAACCCTTGTAAGGTCCTGGCAATGGCTAAACACCATTGGTACATGAGTCAGAACTGGGTGTTTTCAGCCTAGAGACCAGCACCAGCTTTGCTGATGAAAGAGGGATGGAGATTTGGAATAGAGCCGTTTACTTACTGTAAGATATGGTGGTCGTTTTTTTTTTTTTTGATTATAAAAGACTGTTTTGCTTCCACTGATGTGGAACAGCACTGTTTGAATGCTTCTCTGTTCTCACCCTGTTTGTTATCCCATTCACAGACAAGATTAATCCCTTTCAAATGTCCTTACTGAACTCCTGTCTGGACTGTCTGTACCCTCTCACATATGCATGCATACAGACACACACACACACACACAGAGCAAAGCTACAGAAACATACAGATGAGTTTGTAACTCAAAAAGGTAGGCATACATACACACATGCAGCCAGCGCACACGTGCGCACACACACACACACACACGCGCGCGCGCGCACACACACAAAAACACACTTAATTGGCAGCAGATGTTTCCAATTTAGATTGCATTGCCCTCATGTCCCTGATCCCTCTCCCAGCTGTGTGATATTAGAAATCAAAGCCAGTCAAATCAGCACCAGCACAGATCACTAGTATTAATCTCTGACTGATCTTACTCTTTGGCAAAAGGCTGCAAAAATGCAGGTCAGTCACAATGCCCAAGTGCGTAACTATAACAAGAAAGTGTTTGTGTTGGACATCTGTTGTATTATTGCAAACTAAAATTAACAAGCATGCACATTTGTTGATTACCAGTGTTGGATAGTGGTGCTTGAATTCAACCTAAAGTAGCAGCACCTGCGTGTCAGAGAATTTCTCAGACAGTCATCATAGAAACATAATGCATTAAAATCCAACTCCCAGACTCCCAGTGTGGTTGTAACTAATGCAAAACATCAGTGACAGACAGAGGCACATCAAATGTAAGTTACATGAAGTAATGTATATAACTTACATGATGAAACTGCTCTCTCCATGTCATTTGAATACAACCAGGTCAGACAACAAAAAAACTATCAAGGTTAACCCATTTATCAGAGTATTGTAGATGAACGTGTTGAAAGTTGTTTTATCGGGGGATTTCATGTTGCGTCACAATAGCATCACTTTGGTAGTCAACCGAGTCAGCAGTCATTTAGAAGTACGCAATCTGCTATCCTGTGTAAATTAAAGGTTGCAAAACAGCAAACCATTTTCCACGCACTGCTGCTGTAATCGCAGACAACAGAGAGAAAGTTACTTTCAACAGATTTAAAAGAAAAAAAAATGACTTGCAACCATATTGCATTGATGTCAAATAGCTGTGTATAGTTTAAGGCCAACTATGATGTTGGTAGGTAAGCAGATGAATGAAATATCTATCCAAAAGTTACATCAGATGACACTATTTGCCTGCAGGGTAATATGTTTGATAATTGTAGTTTCAGTCACGGGGTGTGGGTTATTGTGAAAAGTTGGAAAATAAACAAACCTACTACGCAAGTAAGATAACTGTCGTACGCAATGCAAAGTGGAATTTCTGAATGATGAGTGTGGATTTAATGTTTGACAATTCAAATATAAATCATGACAGTTTTCTACGTTTTGACAAACTCAGAAATCACATGTTCTGAACTAAATATTTCCAAGTATATGTCATTCCTCAGGGAAACAAATCAAAGTAAAATGTGTTTGAGAATGGCAATCTTTGCCCATAATAGTATAAGGTTACATGGTTCCAGTCAACATTAGAATTAGATCACAGATTCTAATCAGCAATGCTTTTTACATCATTCACAAGATAACGTGAGAAACACGTCCTTTCCCAAATGCTGACATTGCTGGGAAGTGATGTTGCCAAGTTACATCTGTAGTTTGGATAAGGCTGAGGTGCTTAAAAGGAGTAACACAGATTTTTCCCTTTAACCTCCTGATTGAATATAATTGTTTTTAATTGGATTCAGAGAGGGAGAATTAGTAAGCAATAATCTGAGAGAGTGAAGAAAACCACTTTTTTGGAGTGCCACAAAGGCAGATTACATTACTCCAGACCACAACAAATAGGCTTTAACGTTCGTCTGCTCCATGTTGTTACAATTTACTGACAAACTGGCAGCCTTTTATATGTTGATGGTTCCTTTTGCAATCCAGCAGTATCGCACAGACTGCTTGAGTTCCCAAAACAAGTCTCATGTGTGAAGACTTTTTTTTTTTTTTTTTTTTTTTTTTTTTAATTTAATGACACAAATGGCTTTTGGAGCAAATAGACATTGAGTTTAATTTAAAAGCTGGTAAGAGTTCTTTTGAAAAATTTGGAATGTTAACATATTGAACTGTGTATAAAGCTTTACGTTTCGTAACTCTTCCTGGCTTTTTTTTTTTTTAAATGAGTATGGCTTTGGAGTTAAAAACAGAGTCTGAAGACACGCAATGTTTGACACTTAGCCTTTAATATTTTAGCATTATGAGGGTATTTGTTGAAATGCGTATTCAAGTGACGGACATCCCTGTTCATTTACATAAATGAATGGAAAGGAGTATTTGTTGAAATGCGCATTCATGAAATGGAGATTCCTGCTTATTTACGTAAATGAGCTTATTAACTCCGGTGTTTTGTTTATTTTCACACATTCAAATGCATTCTGCCGATAAAGACAATTTTCATGGGATTTGGGTGTAATGACTGCAGTCTGCACATCGGTCTAGACGTCATATCACAGCTCATTATCTTCCAAATGCGTTGTGTTTCTTTTGTGTTGCAGTGAAGGAATTAAATGTTACCCCTAACCTATATGCATGAATGACGTCCCTTTATTCAAGTGTACAAAGCCTTTGGGTGTTTACCATACAGCAGAGCACATCGTACTTTCAGTGTAGTAAAACCTCATTGTTTAGGACCACTGTGTCTCTACAGCTCAGTTTTCTTTAGGAGTTTCTACAAATCTTGTGATGTTTACATGCCCGTTTATGTACAGGAACTGCGTGTCGTGACTAGCTGAACAGTGGCCTCATGCCAGCAGAGAGATGTTATGTGTGCAGGGGAGGCTGAAAGGTACCCAATGTACGGTGTTGCTGTTCACTGACCCTGCCTGTCTCTAAACACACACACACACACACGCACACGCACACACACACACACACACACACACAAGCACACAGGAGGTCTTTGTATCCCAAGCAATGCAGCAGGTCCGTTCATTCGTTTGCCCTCACTCAAACACATTTACACACACACACAGATTCACATGTGTTTGGGTACACACTCAGCTTGAAACCACATGAAACATAACCAGTCAGCAGTCCACTGATATCACAAAACGTAAAAAAGAAAAAAAAAAAAAAAAGAAAGAAAAGAAAAAAAAATCGAGAAACTTAAGAACTAATTTAGAGAAAGGCTGATAAATGTAAGTGTATTTCACCATGTCTGCAACTTTCAACAGAAAACCAGATATCTGCTTCCCTCAATTATCTTTACAAGTAACATTTACACTAACCCCCATTTCACCATTCTTGCTGGCATTCTTATTAAACCTCTTTGTGAAACACATTACTAAGGTCCAGAACACCTTTTATAGGCAGAACTGCAAGTAATTACGCTGCCAAAGTAAGCGCAGGTACACTCTTCCACAACATACAAACATACAGTTCTACTGCTCGTGTAGCTAAGGATCTGCCCTTCTAAAAGCCAGCAAAAGCATATGTACGTATTTAAAAAGTACTATTAAAATTGTGGCCAGTATTTTGTATGCGAGTAAAATCAATGGTGAGTAACTCACCACCAACACCACAAGCCTCAACTCATTTCAGCATGAAAACAGGGTACAGTATTTTCTGATTAAAACAAGAGAACTGAGGTCATCCTCCATAATGTGAGCAGAATGTCAAAATTGTTTAGTAAACAGAGAAATATTGCACAGACAGCTGAGACGGACTGGCATCTTAGTCACTGACAAGAGAGTTATTTTATAGGGCCAAACCACTGACCTGCATCTACTAAAACTACATCAATTAAGAGAAAATCAAGTCAGTCTCTCTGCTGTATCTCAGTGGCCTAGTTCCAGCCCATACAACCCTTGTGAACTCAACTATACCCTTTCCAACAAAAACTGATTTTTTTTTTTTTATCTCTCCCAGCTGCTTGCATGATCAGTTATGAAAGTCATAATATTCCAGAAATATGATATTTTGGCATGTAATGAATGTCTGGCAAAAATTTCAGAAAAAAAAGGCTATTACTACAAAACTGACTCTCTCATGTGGTCAGATTTCTTTGTGTTACGAAAAAAAAAAGGAACAAAAATGATGTTGTAGTTTGGTTTTATGTGCTGAATAAGCATTGACCGTCCATGCTGGTGTTCTCTCTCTCTCTGTTTGTGCATTGGAAGGTATCTGTAAAAGAGGAGATGGTTTCAGCTTTTTCCATGTGAGAAGGGCAAAAAAAAAAAAAAAAAGAAAAAAGATTGAGCTGGGCTGGCCTGACCAAGGGGTGCACTATAATGCAAAGAGTAGGTTTGTGCTTAGCAGCACAAATGTGCTTGTGTAAGAGATTTTAATGTATTATTCTATAAGAGGTACTTGTAGCTCTGCCTCACCATTCTGGATCTTTGAACTCCTGTCAGTGCTACTCATTTGTACAACTCAGTGAACTCAAGCTTATTACTTCACTAGATTAAGTCACCTCAAGAAGCTGTGACAAATTGTTCCCCTCAGATTTGCTTTTCTCACTGGCTAAGGTCATTGAATCTCCAGCTCAGGTTAACGTGACATTTGATGGATCGTTCTGGGTTTATCTGGGCACACTTAGCAAGTCCACAAAGAAGTTTCCAAACAAAAGAAAGGGAGAAAAAAAAAAGGCAAACATTAAAGAGTGGGTCAGAGAGGGCATTTGTTGGAACTTTCTTCCAAAAAAATGATTCGGTGAAGGAAAAAAAAATGTACCTATAAATTCAATGTGAAAGATCACAGCCATGTTTGAAACTAGTTATGAGAAGAAACAGGTTGCATCAAGTCCAATCAAACTGATGAAACTTTAACCAGTTCAGATCACAAAGAAAATTCTCTCAGTGGTCGTAGAATAAATATTTTGTGCTCAGATGTGTGCTTGAGATCGGATGTCAAAAACATGGCTCAGAAAACATTTGGAATATATAAGCAAGCCTTTCCTGTTGCCCATCAAATGATTACAACCCTAAAAACCTGACCAAGTCCGTGTTATTGCTCCATTTTCACTTTGGATGGTTGCTATACCTATTCTTCCTTTTTACAAATCAGAATGAATACAAATTTCACCTCAGATGGACTTTTACCGTTACATATGTAAGCGCCAGAAACTTGTTCAAAGTAAACACAATTATCCTCAATGATCTGTGCAGTTTTTTGTGGCTATTATTTTTAAGTCAGTACCTCCTCTTGTCCTGTGTGCTGAGAATTTTCAAAACCAGTTTCGGAGGGAAGGTCTTAGTCAACAAATCTCATATAGAAAAGTGGGAAAAGCTGGAATGAAGGTGCCCTGACAGGCCAAAAATCTTCTCCATGTTAGCTTTCATCACGATTTAAGTACCAGAGTTGTTTTTTTTTCTCATTCCTCCTTGGGAAGAAAGCCATATCTTTATTTGTGTCCTTCTCTAGCTGCCAATACATCCTTCCCAGAGCCATAAACATTACACACAGCTGCTCTGTCGGCTGTTCTAGGACATCTGGTGTTCCAGGAAGCCTTGAATGTCATGGCCTGATGGACTATACCATCTTTGATGTACAAGCGCAGGTGGAGATTGACTGGTTAACAAGATAAGTTCATAGGGAGAGGTAGAGGCCAACAGAGCATCTACGACAGTGGGAAAAAAAACAAAACAACAAAGGCAGAAGTAATTTTGGCCCTGTCTGTTTTCATCGAAAACCAATACTGTGGCGGTCACCAAGAAAATAAAGAACAATCAAGCCATGATTTTAAGTTTGCATTTCTGAGACAGCTGGCTTCTACATGCACTTTGGCCTGCAACAAGAATGGAGATGCACATGACTGCGATATTACACATTCTGCTGAAAGACAACTCCAGGAATGAACTGTGATGGCTCCTCTGTTCTTTCCGAGAAGCGCCGGCCTGTGGCACGTATGACCCCTACCATCTCGACGCACAAGAATTTGTGTGTTACTCTCCTCCTGCGTGAGTGCATGTGTGGGCCCCTTTTGTCCGCCTGCTCCCTTTCTACACTGCTAAATAATCAGATCTCGTTCTGCACTATTCAACTCAAACCGGATTGGGAGACAAAATGTACTGTACTTTACACCATATGTGCCCACCCCACTGGCTCTCTCTCTGTCTCTCTCAGGATGAGTTTATGGAGACTGGACAGAAAGAAAGAGAGAGAGAGAGAGAGAGAGAGCACCACCACTCTGTACAGGCAGCTAGTTTCTGTGGTCATGTTACTGGCTGTAGACAGTTCTCAGGGTGTTCCCAGATCACAGAGAACGGTTCCGAGCAAGACATGCTGAACATCCAAGCACACAGGAACGCACACAAGACTGGTATTGTCCTAATGTCTTACTTAATGCTTGCACCACTTACCACCAGCAGAGGAACTGAAATATAAATATTTACAAAAATTTCAAAAGTATTTTGTAGTTATACAAGTAATGTTTTGTGAGCATTTTTCCCAGACCTGGATGGGTTGGCCGAAAAAAAAATGGCTACTCCTTTTCTCCTCATCATGCTGACATTAGTGTTGAAGATGAGTTTTTAAAAGATTCTTTTGATGTAATTTCAGTTGATGGTCTGTAAAAAATTATGGTTAATGGTGAAATGGGATGGTTTTGTTTTGTAAATACAGACAGGAGATTTACGGTAAGATAAGCACATCAGGGCATTTTAGACACAACAAGTCTAAAATGTTAATTGTTTATTTACAGACATAGATTTTTTGTCCATTGTGACGGCTCGAAGGGGGTGGGGGCGGGGGGGGGGGGGGGGGGTTCTGAGATGGTGCATCTCTGCTGTTTCATCATCAATGTGATCTGAAACCTTGTGTTTTATAGGCATTTCTCCTGCTGTTTGCTGAACTGCCATGAATCTGTCCTCCATTAAAGACCTCTCTTAGATAAAGTCAGTTCCTATCCAAATTTCCCAGTGAAAGGTAACCTCCTGACCTGAAGCTTTGACCATGAGAATACTCTCTCCTTCCCTAGCTGCCAAGGACGACTCTGAGGCCAAGCGCAGAGTGCTACATCCAGCCTTCTTAAGCCCAGGCGCTAAAAGCTGAATGTTATGTTTCTCAAGACTGTTTCAACTGGATTTGACTTGGGTTTTTATCAGTTGCCATTCAGTTGTGGGAAATCAACCAAAGAAAAAGCAACAATCCTCCTGTCACCCTTTTGTTTGTCTTGATTCATCTGTCCTATGCATATCTCTGGTTACCTTGGCCAGCTTTCGTGTTGAGATTAGGCTCTGCTGTTCCAAAAAAACTCTGATCAACCATTTTAAAGCACAGACTTGATAGAATGAATGATGGAGGTATTTCAGTAGAATCTTCTTCAAAGTTCACTGTGGAATGGTTTTAATGTGTATGGAAGTTTAATGGTTGTTAGTGGTAACTGTTGCAAATGTACTGAACATACACACACTTGGTCAAACTCATTAAAAAAAAACAGTTCAGGGAAATGTTTAGCAGTGCTCATTCAGTCCAGATCTTGCTTTGTTCTATTTCGTCTTTCATTTTCTTGGAAACCTCCCCAACTTGTTCAAGAGTTAAGCTTTTACATCTGTTGCCCAGAAACGAGACTGCTGAAACCAGATGATTTCTCCTGGAACATTAGCTAATGTTAAGAAAGGACATTACCACGCCGACGAGAGCAAAGTTGTAATACAGACTACAACCCAAGCACAAGAGAGAATAACAAGAGTTATATAACAAAACAAACGTGACCGCTTCAAACCTATTTTCTTTTATCACATTTCCAGTACACACGGGTCCCATTCCATGTTTCTACATTCGGTAAGGACAGGTTGTGCTTAACCCAAACAACCCACCTCCCATTCACTCTCTGTGAGCGTAATAATTTTAGAATTTTACTACCACAGAGGTTTGAGCAACACGGGCTATAACGTAAGCAAGTCCAGTGAATGGATTTCAGTACAGATATGTACAATGCAGAACATACAATTTGAGTTCATCATTTAATTAATTAAATGGGTCCTGGGCACACAATTTTTCCCATGTGTCGCCAATTCATGGAGATAAGGAAATACATGTTCTGCACAACTACATGGAGTTAGGGTCCTCATACTCACTGTGTGTGTTTTTACCAAGTTCACAGAGTTACGCAAGGCGATAAACTCTGTCACTCAGGGTCAGATATTCCTTATGCTTTTGTCATTGAAGTGAGGTACGTGAACATCTGAGGGAACCGTTTGTTGTGATTCCGTGACATTCCTTTGTTACCACGGTGACGTCCAGCCAATCACGTAAGTTGGCTGGATATTTGCTTGTGGCTTCCTTCCTCCACGCTCATGTTTCGTGTCACACACGAGAGGATGGGCGAGACGTGAGTGGAACCTTGTAGGACGACTAATCTGTACCGTACACATCAGACACAATAGGATAGGTGTATTGCTGTTTCTAACATTATTCTGGTCTCACAAGGCGTAAGAGCTGTCTGCAGCTCTCTGACTATGATCTGGAGTTGGTTTATGCGCTAAATCATTCTTTGTGATGTGAATCTGTAGTTAATAAAAAAAAATAAAATCACCTCAACCGTCAACTATAGCTTTTAACTGACTGACTAATTCTCCTAATCTAATTTATATCTCAAACCTGTTTGCTTTTCAAGTGCCGTATACTCATATGTTCTGATGATATCTGATGATACTTGTAATGAGTTCTTTGCTTACTGTACTGTGCTGTGCTGTACTCTGTGTGTGTGTGTGTGTGAGTGTGTGTGTGTGTGTGTGTGTCTGTCTGTCTGTCTGTCTATGCACACATAGGTATGTGCCACTGATGTCACTAGCCTACTCTGAAAACAAATCGATAAACAAACAAACAAACGTGCAGTGTCCCGCCGGCTGGCGCCTGATTTTTGTGGAATCTTGGGAAGCGCATCCGGCTCTGTTCTCTTATTGTTGAGCTGCTCGTTACAGCTCAGCAGGTGTGCCTGAAAGGAGAAGCTCTGCAGTCTAGACCAAAACAACGCCCCGTTAGTTCATTAAGAATTACTGCCATCTGACTGTGCTCTGCTGTTTGAATGCTAACTCAGCCCTCCTTAGCCTGTCCAGACTACAGTTTATCAGACAGTTTGGCACTGCAGATACACACACATCCACCCGCCCGCCCCCCCCACCGCCACACACACACACTCTCTCTCACTCACTCTTTCAGGAGCACAGATACGCTTACACATGCACGCACATAAACAGATCCAGCTCCCATATATATATCATAAATACAAATACAGACACACAGACACACACACACGAACAGATCCAGCTCCCATATACATATCATAAATACAAATACAGACAGACAGACAGACACACACACACACACACACACACACACACACACACACACACGAACAGATCCAGCTCCCATACACATATCATAAATACAAATACAGACAGACACACACACACACACACACACACGAACAGATCCAGCTCCCATACACATATCATAAATACAAATACAGACAGACAGACACACGCACACACACACACACGAATAGATGCACCTCCCATACACATAATATAAATACAAATACAGACACACACACACAGACACACATACATACACACACACACACACACAAACACCTCCATCTCCCATACACACACTCTTTTACTCACTCTTTCACAAACAAATACACACACACACAAGCACACACACACACACACACATACATACATACATACATTCAGAGTTAACACTATTTTCCACATAAGAGTTTTACAGTTGTCAAGAGTAAAGCCATTTTGGGGATCTGGACTACATATACAGTCTTTGTGTTTATCTGTGGGTCAAGCCCTGTGCTCTAAATTCTGTGGAATTTCACTCTGTACATGCATAAATCTTGTTTAATGCACACACCAGATGAAACAACTCTAAAATCCAGGGCAAGCTCAAGGCAGCACAATTTAAACTGTCTGAAATGTATACACAGCCTCTATGTTTTATGTACTTATATCTATTATGGCTTGACTAAACTGGGGCATCATTGTTATAGTATGTTATAAAGTGCTGTTGGGACTTACAGTTCAGCTGTACATGCTGTTCCCAATATTTCACGCTACTGTTTATGGACGTAGTATGTTCGAAGGGAGAGAAAAATAAAATGACACATGTTATGTAATGAACAAGATCGAGCGTCTGTTAAATGCACTGACATAATGGATTATAGATGCTTATTTCTTTTAATTACACACAAATTTACACCACTTGAATAAGAAAAAAAGCAAAGAAAAAAAAAAGAAATTGGAGCAGGAAATTGTCACACACATTTATGAAAATTGCCTGTGTTCTACTACTCATCATCTGCCTCGCACGCTACCGTTCTGGAACACTCAATTAATTCTGAAGCATACGCAACACGGAACATTTGAGGCGGATTAACAACAAGAAAGGACAAAAGTGTCCTGTTTTCACCATGCCATTGTCCTTTCGCTCCTCATTCAGTTTTTTCGTGCGCTGCCTCCTCCTGAGCTCACTTCCCCCCAAACACAGTGGTGGCCAAATCTCTTTTGTGCCGGCCCAGATGAGAGCCAGCCCCGGGCCATTTTGCAACCAGCTTACCCCACAACCCACACTCCAGGAGCTGCCAGCCCCAGTGAGGTGTTTCCCCAACTGTTCTTGTGTTTTCTGTGTTCCCAGCAAAATGGGTATTTACCAAATCACTACACACCCCTATTGTTGCCATGTTCAGTGAATGGGTGGATGGTCTGAAGGGTACGTGGGGAGGGGGGGGGGGGGGTGCGGACAATCACGCCTGTTGTATAGTTTTGTTCTGTACAGGAGAGACAGCACAGCTCAGACAGAACGATGGTGCCAAAAACTGTTAGTCACTGGTGGAGTCACGGCAAAATGAGGCAGAGCCCTCATACCAGACCTCAAGAATTAGGAATAAGCCATGAAAGGATAACAAAAAAATACCATAAAAAATGAGAAGGGATCATGCTTAAAAAAACGAATAGTAATAATGTTAACAGTAATGTCTTTTAAGTCAGTGCAGACCAAGGAACATTGCATTCTAATATACTGGTGCTTGCATGATCCTAGCAGAGTATCATGCCAGTCAGCATCACAGTCATTATACCGTTTCTACTGTACAAACAAATCACAAATACAGATCATGACCGACACCAAAATCTCCCAGACTCATTTTGGTTATGGTGAAAGAAATAAAGCTATTTTTTTTTTTTTTTAAATCTGAATTATGCACTCTGAATGATCATTCGCTGCAAGACAATATCACCCAACCTCCCACTGTGGAAAAATATGTATCTCAACTGTCAGTCATTCAGTTTTACCATCGTTTTGTTGCACTGTCAGTATGTCTTTTCGTGTCATCCAATCATTCGTATAGTTAACGTTCATTTGAACAGAAGTTCGACAGATTTCTCTGGAAGGATGGAAAATTGATCGGAAAAATCGCTGGCTTCAACAATGGACTGACAAATACTTCATGTACCAGTTCATGTACCAGCCAAAACAAGCACAAAACAAGTGTGTTTGTGTAACGAAAGTGTAAGAGCACAATGTGAACAGGCACTACAAGTTACAGCACGGCTTGTTTACCAGCAGTTTTCCAGAGGGCTCAGAGAAATGAAGAATGAAATTGCAATCACTGTTCGCATCTTTACCATGTAAAAGCTTTGATATTCATCTTGTAATAGCTCTGCTTTTTCTGGATATGATCATCCTGCCTTAAAAGTACCTGCAGCCCTCTTGCCTATGTTTCTGATGATATTATAAACAGGCCTACTTGCTGATAGTCTTATGGCTATTCTATTTTGTATTTTTTTTTTTTTTTTTACGCCAGCACTCATTTATGGACATGGATCTGTTTTGAAAGCATTTAGTTTGGTTCACTTGATTTATAAAATGCCACGCTCTGTAGCAGTGCCCTGTCAGTGTGTTGCCTATGGACTGGCTACCATGTGGAATTGTTTTTCATGACAAAAAAGAAAAGAGAAGGGTTATTAAACATGGCTGTTTTATTTATATCATATTAAGACTAAATTACAGAACTGCTATCTGTAAAAGCATTGTCCCTCATACTTTACATGACTCTCCCTTTTGGGCCGTTTGCTCATGAAGTGACGTAAGACATCACTGATGTGCAGTATGAATCTGTAAGAGATGACCCAGGCACTCATAAAGAAACAGAAGTGAAATAGAATAGAATCAAGATTCCTTTGGTTCCGCTTTACAAACACCTTTTAATCCTGGACGGTTTCCATCTATTGTCGTTCCATTGCTATGTGTGGCTTTTGTGTCGTATTTGGACGTTTTCAAGTTAATTTCTGACCTGGTTGTACGCGAGACAAAGGCTGTTCCGCGGGGGGGAAAAAAGAAAAAAAAAGACTTTCACGCAGACGACGGAAACTGCGTTCTGATATATTTAGATTTCCACGTACATCATTATGCAATATGCGGACAAAGCAGAAAAAGGAAAAAAAAAAAGGAAAAATAACTTGTTGGGACAAGAATTCATCGCTATCAGTTTTCACACGAAGACTATCAGTGCCCTCATCAATCCAACGGCGTGATATCATCATCGTTTCCTCTTTAGCCAAATACATAAAAGGGCACGACTGTGAAAGCACAAGTTGTGAAAAGAGCACTCTCTGGAACATGAATACCTTTGTGTTTACATTATTCTACCTTGCTGCCTGTTTGGGTTATGTTTAAGCATTGCATAGTTCATATCTCTGCCAAAAACAACAAAGAATCCAGTTTTAGTCTTAAATAATCTCTCAGGATCTCATCTGACCCCATGTTCCAACAGCAAATCCTCAGGCCAAGGCATCTGTGTTCGGCAATAGCTTCATCTTATCATGATGAGAAGGTTTGTGTTGGAAAGTCCTTGTAACTTTTTTTTTTCCAATAAATTACAGGAGCAATCCAGACATTGTTTGAAAAATCCACCCTGTCAACCTCTCCAACTACCCCCCCACCCCCACCCCCCCACCTCTGTTTCCTTCATCCCCCCTCTTCCTCTCCCTTTCCTTCCTCACTAGGGGTTTTTCCCAAATTTACAGTGTGGCCTCACATGTGGCTGACCACCTAGGGGAACTTGATAAATAGAACCCCAGTTAAGGTTTCCTTCATGGCTGTAGGTTAGGCAGAGCCTTGATACGAGAGAGAGAGAGAGAGAGAGAGAGAGAGAGAGAGAGAGAGAGAGAGATCGTTTTAAGGTGACCTAAGGTGACCTGCTTTGCTTCAGATGATTTGAGAAGAATAGAAGAGAAAAAGATTAAGGCATTTTAAATGTTTTGTTGAGATATCTCAGAACTCATCAACTGTGAAATGAGCAGTACCTGAACCTCTACAGAACGAGAATACAAAAGATGGATTAACCACAAACTGCTTCCATGTGTTATGGAATTTCGTGCCTGATACGCTCTGCATTAACTGTGGGAACCTGTTTTTCAAACATAGAAATAATTAAACAAACAAACAACAAAAACAACAACAACAACAACAACAACAACAACAAAACATCATGGTACCACCACTTGCTGAATAACTAAGGAGGTTGCTTTTGAAGCACTGGAAGAACTGAGTAGAATGCATTAAATGCAGGAGTAAACAGATACTGCAAATAACTGCTCGATGGCTTGACTTGACAGTCATGTGACTGCCTTTAATTGATCGTCATGTTGTGTTGTTGCAGCGCTGCCTGTCCACAGAGGTGCTCTTACACACACAGGTTTTCTATTTGTTGCTAACTGGATGCTAAGTCAGTTTATAGTCCCTATTCAGGTTCATGTTTAGCTAGGTTGCAATTAGCAAATTTATGAACTTGTAGAATATCCATAGGACAACGATATTATCTATGTTTAGGACACATCCCCCTCCCCCCAAAAAAGTAGATCAAAGCACCAAAATGCAAGTCATGCGTGAAAGATTTCCATCTAATTCCCCCCAAAATAATTGCATGACATCATCCTCCACAGACAAAGACACATTGAGAATGAACCATAAGCCTCTCAGCAACTAAAGAATGGTCAGGTAACCAAACAAATCTCACACACACACACACACACAAACACACACACACACACTAAAAAAAAAAAAAAACAGTTTCTCAGCCAGTCCAGTTGATTGGGAACGGTGGGAGCACTGGAGCAAACTAACAGCCTAACAAAACTGCACTTATGTTGGTCTGTTAGTGAGCTTGATAAATAAGTACGGTGTACGGTTTCAGGCCACCTGCTGAGAGGAGTTGGGTGCTCCTTTCTTCTAAGCAATAAAATCATAATCCCGTCTGTCACATTCAATCGCTTAGAGAGCCGTTACATGCTCGTGCTGGGAACTTCGTGTTTTGTTCGGCTCCCAGAGAGTAAAAACTTCAGCCCTTCGGGGCCAGCAGCAGCAGTGCGGCCTGCCAGGGGCCTTATGTGGGTCTCTGGTGCTACTCTGCTGTTGGTTTGCTCCAGGGGACAAAACGAGCGGCTTTCTTTTGGCTCCGTGCTGCCAGCGGCCAGTTGAGGACACCGGAACTGTCTGGAGTCCCTTTCTGTTCCTCTCACAGCGCATCTCAGCCATGGCCAAGAAATTCCAAAACGCTGCCAGCACCAAGGTGCAACAAAATGAAACCTTGGCACGATGTCTTGGCGGCTTCTCTTAACCTCTCACCTTAACTTTTTATTTTTTATTTATTTATTTATTTTTATTGTTGTTAGAGCACGTTACATTAAGCAATTGTAAAAAAATAAATAAATAAATAAAAAATAAGCGGTATCAAGGAAAGGTAACATTTCATGATAAGCCTCCACACCAAAGCCTGTGTCTTTTAAGTGTCACTCAGTCATTCTGCTGAGGAAAGCTCAAGAACAGGATCGAGAATGTCTCCTACTGTGAACTCAACTGCCCCCCTCTCATTCCCAAAGCTTCCATTGCAAGGCGTGTTTTGACATGCACCTCTGCCAAGGGAAACTCGCATAACCCCATTACAGAGACAGGCCAAACTTTCCACTGAATAGAGGAAGGCCTCTAATTAGCTCCCATACTTACACTGAGTTTATATGCGGCCAGCCCCACCTCCAGCCGAACGCAGTCATACAGGCCCTGTGAAGTTCACTTCGAACAGTATCTTGAATAGAGACTCAAATAGCCTATTGTTTGAAAAAGAAAGAAAGAAGGAAAGAAAGAAAGAAAGAAAGAAAGAAAAAAAAAGAAACAGGGGGGAATTTTGCATGTTCTGGCACTGACAGTAAATAATAGAAAACCCTGCAATTCGATATACACAGCATCCAAGCATTACATAACACAGTCCCAGAATATCAGGCTTCATTTGTATATGCACATCAAAAAGGATTCTGTTGGTTCAAGCTTTGCGTGAACTGAAAAGACCTCATGGTGTCAAACCATTTCTTGTGACACCGCATTCTGAGAATAGTGATTATTGGACAAAGATAGATATGTAGCTAGGAAGGCCAAGACAGGTGCATCACTCTGACCAGGAGAAACGTCAGCTATTCACTGCCAAAAATATTCACCTTTGATGAGCCGTTAATGACTGGCGTTAGTTATGTCACACTGAAATGTGGTGCCACAGCTGTGTTATCTTTATAGTGGTGGTCGCTATCGCTGCTAGGTACCCTCTGCCCGTACGCGTGCCAAGGGCAGCACGTTTTACGGACGCATCTCCCAACACCTCGCTTTCCGTTCTCGATCACTGACTACGCACAAACCCGCGGCCAAAATCTCGTTTGATTTACCGTCGTCCTGAGTCCCACTGAAATGCGATTGGTTTGGGGAGGGTTTTATTGCTCGGTTTCAGCAGAGAGTATGGTATTTCACTCAGAGAATGACTGACTGCTCATGAAATGAGGAGGCCACAAGCTCTGGAAATGTAACTTATGAATGATGGGTTGTAAAGGATCATTTCCGTCCCGGCTGTGGGACATGCCTCCTCCGCCACATGAAAAGGAGAAACAGAGACACCGAACTCACCCCCTCTAATAGCAACAAGAGGGAACCGCAGACTGAAAAACACATGCCCCACATTCAGCCACAAACCCCCCACGAACTCTCATGTGGTCTGAGATCTTTGGAAATATCATTACTGGAAAATGGTATTAACTCTTTTAGAAACCTTTAACACCTCTGGAAAACAAGGGGAACTACAAAAGATCATTCCGGGTTTTCCATGCAATTTATCTCTTATGTGCTTTTTACGAGACTTGTAAAAGCAATTACGAAGTTCAGTAAATCAAACCTTTACAAGCAATCAACCTTCATGCCTCTGGCGACCGCAAGCCTGCAGTAGTAACAGTCCAGCGTTTGCTTCGCTGTGCACTGAAGCGTGTGAAAATGGAACACGGAATACATTCTGCTTTCCTTGGTTTCACACATTCTGTCACAACTATCACCACAACAGTATATTCAGCTTAGCGAAAATAAAGCAACTCCCCGCTTATGTTTTTCCAGTTGTCCGCCCCCCCCCCCCCCCCCCCCCCCCCCCCCCCCCCTTTCGTGTTCTCTGCATTCCAGGCTCTTGGTTGCAATGGAGCCAATTTGCACCCACAAGAGACCTGCAAATTACTTTTGAGGACGTTTTCCTCTTAAGCTGATGTCCACTTAGCCATCAAAGATCTCGAGACAGGCTAGGCTATGTCATTATCAAAAAAATGAGACCACCTTGGTCATTCCTTTAAGATTGCTAGACCACCCACATCATGAAATGCCGTGCAATGCTCTTGGATTAAACTGTCTGCTTAAAATATGATGCTTCTAAATGTAACTGACATGTGTGCACGCTCATTCATTTTCCTGCATTTCTCTGTCATGCAGACCTGCGTTGAGTTTTATTTATTTATTTATTTTTTTTTTTTTTTTTTACCTCATGCATTACGCTGCTTCCATCTGCTGGAAATAATGTTTGGTACCACACTGCTCTTTTGTAGTATGTATAAAATTTATATTAAGATGTACCCAGCAAGTTCGTGTCTGTTCTTGTGCCTTTCGTGGGGTAATGTTGTCGTCTTGATGTCATGATAACACTCCCAGTCTCAAATGGTGTATTGAGTGCCCTTATTGTACATGTGTCTACACACAGTCTCTGCACTCATTCTCTGAGCACTGTAAGAACCTCACACAGGCCTGTTTAGAGCTGCTCTGATTAGTTTCCTTTTGTCTCAGTCTCAGTCCAAATCCATGTTGAAGGAACTGGTTGACCTAGACAAGGTATCAGTGTTTGGTGCACAGTTTCCATATTGTAATAATACTATAGTTTTAACCATGCTCCAAGCCATATGAAAGGCCTCTACACATGCCCTGAGCTCTGATTCTCCACAGCCTTGTCCCAGAGTTTGAAAGTTCACCGTTTAGGCGTTGCATCATGGGTTTTTTTTTTTTTTCTGCTGGAATGCGTTTCTCACCACATTTTAAAACCGTTTATGCATTTTCCCTTTGCCGAGACAAAATCATCAGAAACACATTTTTTTGTTTTGTTTTGTTTTGGTAAATTTGTCTGGTTTTATAACATATGTTATTTTGGTTTTGAGTTGTGATGGTGCAACTCCTCAAAGAAATGCTTCTTCTTCTTGTGCAACTTTGTCTGTTGTCAACTATGTCTGCAAAGCAGTATGACACCATCAAAACTGAAAACATAATACAAACCATTTAACTGTCAAAACAGTAGACCAACTCCTCTGATGAGTACTTATTCACAATTTCTCTTTAACAGATTTTTCACCCTATGAGTGAGACTCTTGACCCAGGAAACAAAAATGTTTTCTTACATGAAGAATCGAAATCATTCGTCTATTCACCCAGTCAAATAAATTGGATATGGTTATTGTTAAACATATAGATCACTATATAAATATAATATTTTGTGTCTAATGTTATATGATCCTTAAGAAATACTTTCTACTGGTGTAAAAGGTACATAGCATAAATTTTTGCATATTTCATCCCCACTTATAAAAGCACAAAGGCAATGAGTGTGATACCGTGATTACATGCAGGTATCAGTAAACCCCTGGAGGTAGATGTATGTTTTCTTGTTATTTATTTTTTTAGGAATAAATCATAGCTGCTGGAAGCAGCCAGCCTAACACCTTGCCATACACACTTTAATGGTGAGTAATCATCTACTTAAAAGACGCTACTGCCACCGTGTGGACACTTATAGGTATTTCACAACATGTTCATTATTCTCCATTGAACTGCTCTTAAGTTCCTATGATGTACCAAATTGTAAGCAATATATTTCGTTAAAATCTAAAGGGGGAACAAAAAACTGTAAGACACACAAAATTTGACAGGTATGCT
This sequence comes from Chanos chanos, assembly GCF_902362185.1. Lineage (NCBI taxonomy): Eukaryota > Metazoa > Chordata > Actinopteri > Gonorynchiformes > Chanidae > Chanos > Chanos chanos. The sequence goes on along the minus strand of NC_044496.1, from coordinate 5,458,259 downwards.
TCTGTCTCTCAAAGATCTAGCATCTGCCATGGATCAGAGGGGTTATCTTTCTGAAGATGTCACTATACAATCCAATTAGTAGCCTACAATTAATACAGCATATGTTCTGTCATATGAAGGGTTCTGTTGTGTTCTCTTGTAAATATTTCTTCATGAGCCTTTGTTTGTGATGTGAAATTTGAGCATTTAGGGACTGGTGGCATTTTATGGTGGACTTTTTTTGTTTCACTTTCCCATAATTAAATTACTGTTCCATTTGATAGTCAAGTTGCCACAACCAACAGCCCTACCTCTCGAGGGTTTTTGATGCTCTCTGTTTTTTTTTTTACTCTTTTTACACACACACACACACACACACACAAACACACACTCACACACATGCATTTTACATTCCATTTTACATTTTCTATGCACACATTCTAACCATTTTCTATAGGTAGTTCACTGCTGTTTGCTCTTTCCATGGCTGTCCCTTAAATCAGTATTTCCGTGTTGATCTGTATCTAAATGAAGAATCAGTCATTCATTATGTATATGTCATTATGGAGATGGCATTTGAATTGTGCTCTGTATTGAGGATTTATTAGACACCTTATTCAAAAACTATAATCCCCATATGTTCTTGTAGCCTTTTCTCCCAATCCTAAACAAACACACACACACACACACACACACACACATACATAAATACATACTGACAATCCAAACAACATAGAGCAGTGTACAGGACAGGAATTGACATACATTCAGGTATTAGCTCACAAATATTTGCAAAATGTATAAGAGAAAAAACTGTGATACAGCACAGGTACGTAGAAACTTTTATTTTGAAACAAAAAAGCCGTTATATTCACATTCCCCGGATGTAAGTGTATGGCTCACCGTGACAATTATTTCTAGACATATCCAGCCAATTATTTTTTTTCGTTTACCTACTTCATATCATTTATGTAATTTTTAATGACTTTCTTGGGATTTGCTTATTATTTCGACGGGAGTATTGTAGGTTGTTAAAGAGACGAGTTCGCAGACCGTGCTGAATTTGCTTTTTTGAGGTGAAATCCGTTCAGTATGGGTTTTTGCCAGCTTGCAGCAGTGCTTACAAAATCCCCGGGTAACAATGTAGTGAGGCTCGCTAACAGTAGCTTGAGAAGTTTGTAGTGCGTTATTTTTAAGAAATGCCATTAATTTAGTCTTTATACGGGTCGCTGCCGTCTTTAAGCTTGTTAACAGAAAAGCTCATTTATTTCACGGTGACAAAAAGCGTTCCTTCAAACTTGTCATTTAGCTAGCTCGCTAACTTTTGTTTGGCGCTGAGGTTTTTTAACTAATGTCACTTTTCTTAGTTGAGTGGTTACAAGCCAACACAGTAGGATAACTAGCTTGTTATGGTAGCTTCTCGACTGCTGTACTGGGTGTGTAGTAGCTACTTAAGTCAGCTAATAACACCTGAAACGCATGTCAGTTTTCATGGCTGTGGATGCTTAGTAACGCCCAAGTGATCCCTGAGTTCATTATGCTTCGGAGGGATTTGAAGTCGTGCGCGGTCTTCACCACCAAAACTGCTGCTAACTTGCTTTGGTGACTGGCAGGCTTGGTATATTCACACCTGTGGGGGTGGACTAGCTATGTCAGTTTTCATATTTGTGCTGAGGAAGATGCGGTGGAAGAGCATGGATACCTACCCACATCATATCCCCAAGTTTCACTGACGAGGTGAGTTTTTTATTTCTTTCTTTCTTGCGTTCTCGTTTAAAAACAGATTGATATCGATCGCGTCAACCGATACCAAATGGAGATATTAATTTGATCATGCTGTTAGCAATTTTAACGGAAAAGACACTTTATCTTCGTTGACATATCAGCGCCATGCCACCGAGACCTGAATGAAAATTCCTAATCTGAGATTCAGCTAAAACTGGTTGGATCAACACTTAGCAGAGGAAAAGACCAAAAGTACTGAGTGATGAAAGGATATAGATTACCTCGTGACTGTGCTCTTTGACACAATAGTGCTGGTTTAGAATATATTAAGGATCTGTGGTTCACGCTACCGTATATATACCGGAAACAGACTTAATGGAAGGGTCATGAATCCCAGCCATGTGTGTACAGAGGCATGAGCCTGTCCTACATCAGAGGTGTATAACATCAGCTGTTGAGTGCATAAATCACATTGGATTTTGTTTCTCCCAACCACTACTTATCTCTGATTGGCTGGGGAACGTACACACCTATTTCACAGGTAGGACTCAGATTTGATTGTTTTGTAAGGCCCAAGAACAAAAACGACAGGGCTAGGGTCTTTGAGGACTGGACTCATGCACTCTTGTCCAACATCAGTAAAGTCTTTGTAAAACAATGTGCCTTAATCATACGTGTGTGTGTGGTTGAAATGTCTGTGACAGAAGTGCATCCCTTGCTCATGGATGTCTGCAATAAGAACCCCAATCGCACAGCCCCTGTGAGCGAAGGAGGACCAAGACGAGGAGATTTGCCTCTGTGTTCGCGCACCAACGGGTGGAGCTGGCCCCCACACCCCTTCCAGCTGCTCGCTTGGCTCCTGTACCTCTACTTCGCCATCACCGGCTTTGGTGTCTTTGTCCCACTGTTGCCCACTCACTGGATCCCTGCCGGCTACATTGTATCCTCTCAGAGATGCACAGGGAACAGGTTAACAATGATGCCTCTGTTGCAGTCGAAGGCGGTGCTTTGTTTTAGAGGCTTTGTTCATTCTTATGAGCCTGTGTGAAGTGGGTAGAGAAGTCCATTTGAAGCAGTTGAAGTCTGTCAGTTTACATAATGTCGACCTGTTTTAAGTGATGTTCAGAGAAACTGTCTACAAAATCTCCAGAATCTCTTTTTATTTTTTTTTCTTTGTCTTATGTTCCCGTCATCAGTTCACACTTGTGCTCAGTTGCACACTGTTGTTACCTAATGAAATGGGTTATGTTTCATCACATGATAATTAAGGCTTTGTTCGATTGGCCGGGCTAAATCCAATTCTACTTACTCTGTGATTTTAATTAGGCTTTTGAGAGGTTTTACTGTTTAATGTGCCTTGTGAGCCAAATTTCTTTCAGCATCAATTTCATTATCATACTTTTTTGTCGTGTAAGTCTGTGGTGATCGTGTATCATCTCTTGATTTCACAAGCCGGTACTTTGGCCTTAACTCTGCGTTCAGTGCACGGGCATCACGTTTGTGTGTCATCTGTTTGTCCACCTCATTGCTGTCTCCATTGATCCTGCAGACTACAATGTTCGGGCAAAGAGCTATAAAGGGCCCATGCCCGTGTTTGACCGCACAAAACATGCCCATGTCATTGAGAACTGCCACTGTTACCTCTGTGAAGTCGATGTGTAAGTATGAATCCAGTCGCCCCGCCTTTGTGCCCACACACACACACACACACTCGTAGAGATTGCAGTCACAAGTTTTGGATTTGTTTTGCAATGAGTGGGGATGCTTTGGGCTAGACTGTTTCACAGGACTTCTTTTCATTTTGGAAACTAAAAGAAGGCTGCTTCTTGAGTGCCAGACATGATCTGCAGTTTTCATTTTGTCCAGTTCAGCCACAATGCACTCAGTCTCTCTTGCTTTTTGGTCTATGTCCATAATGGTTAAGAATATGATCCCCCCCCAAAAAAAATATTAGTATGCGTGCACTCCGCAGAAAAAGATTTAATAAAAAGCAGAAATGTTTTTAACAGCAGACTAGTAATCCCAGTGTAGCTGACGTGTGTATTCTTGGATTCTGGGATCAGACTATAATGCAGCAGTATGTGACAGGGAAGACTCAACTGAGAGACCATATGGTGAGATTTACAGAGAAGACATCATGCTCCAGTTCCTTAATGAAATCTGCCACCACCTCCGCTCAACACCATGCCGGCTTGTAATATGCATATTTCATTTGTCAATAGGACTGCATGGGTCTTAGAGGGGAAAAAAAAAAAAAAACCCTAGTGAATTTGAGCGATTCTGTTTTTTCACGAACTGCACCGCATCTCGCGCTAACTTGATGTGACACGTCTTAATTTCTGTATTATCAAGGGGATAACCTGAAATGATTGATTTGGTTTGTGATGGTTGTGTGTGTGTGTTTGTGTGTGTTCATTTGTATGTGTTTTTAGGGGTCCAAAATCGAAACACTGCAGTGCTTGTAACAAGTGTGTGGCCAGCTTTGATCACCACTGTCGATGGCTGAATAACTGTGTGGGCAGCAGAAATTACTGGTAGGTCTCTCCTTCTGTCCCACCCTAAGCCCTCATCGTTTCCTCTGGGGCAAGTTGTATTTCAGTAACAAGCTCTGCCCCCTCAGGATGGCAACAGAGCGGCACGTTGACCTTAGCGGCTTTCAGAAGTGTAATGCCGACAATCATTTTCAGTTATATTTAGCTATTTTTTAAATGTTCATTGAAGGTTTGCTTAGTATGAAATTGACGACCCCGTTCAGGCATCAGCGTCATCTTGGACCGTTTCAATTAAAAGAGCTTAATTTAGGAATATGCAGAGCGTTCAGATTCCGAAAGTAGGTCAAAGCTTGAAGTTTTCTGGCGTTTTCCATTTCTGGAGGAGAAAGTACTTCTATTTTCAGTTACACACTGATTAGCAGTTGAAGGAACCAATTTATTTATTTATTTATTTTTTCAGTCAAAGAAAATTATTGTGACAAGTTTAACTGTGTAACCTCCCCACAATCAAAGTGTTTTGGAGTATTTGAGCTGTATCCACCAAACAGTGATCAACATGTTAAACAATTTTCAAACCGCACCCTTGGCGTCTAATAGAGAACATTGTCCTTGTGAATGGAGCAGAAGCAGTGGTTAATGGAAAGGCTGAGTGAACCAATGTCCAGACTGTGTCACAATATGGATTACAAATGAATAAATTTTTATATCTACTTTAATGTTTTCTCTCACTTTCTCCTGTGCCGCTCTTCCTCTGTGTACCTATTATAAACATCCATATAAAACACACTGTTAAAAAAAATGCATATTTGCTTGAGAGTGCATGATAAAACGCATTAGTTTAAATATCTGCATACCTACTGATTCTCTCGTTGGTGTAATTTGTGGTGAATTGGTCACCCCAGTACAACATATTGCAACAAAAAGCATGGAAAAGCGTGAAAGATAAATTGTGTCACATGAAAAATTTGGAAAGCGTTAGGAAGCATTTTGGAGGGTATGTCCTCTACCCTGTCTTAACTGTGGAACAGTGTGTTACAGTACAAGGCCGTCTGAAGTGCAAAGTGCTTTTCTCTCACACACACACACACACACAGTAAACAGTCAGTGTCTGGCTCAGAGCGGCATCAGGTCCCCGGGCTGCTGTGGGAGAGTGTCATGAGTGTCTCACAGCCTACACACGTGAAAACAGGGGACTCTTGTGTTATCTGAGCTTCTCCGTTCACTCATTGCTGCCTTCCCAAGACTCCTCTATACCAGGCCTTGTATTCACTTCCATGTCACAAGAGCTATTTTAATCAAAGAAATGTGCCCAGTGCCTGAGAAATGCATCTAGGTTCAAATGCTCAGGGTCATGATCCACAGCCCCTCTGGCATATGCTCTTTGTCATCTTCTTGTTGTTTGATTAAATTAAGATTAAAGGTTAATCTTTAATGTTTGTCTTTTTGTTTGCTTGCAGGCTTTTCCTGAACAGCGTAATATCTGCCTTGCTGGGTATATTTTTGGTCGTGATCATCGCTAGTTACGTCTTTGTCGAGTTCTTTCTGGATCCATCGAAACTTCGATCGGACAAGCACTTTCAAGGTCGGTTGCTTTTTCTTCCCTATGGCGTTATTCTCTGAAGCCGCCGTGCGTTAGCCGGACGCGGAAGCTTGATTAATTTTGTATGGAGCTTGCGTAACACGGTGTGGTTATCCAACTTGTAATTGAATCAGTCTGGGGCCTCGTTTTCTGGTTTCATTTTAGTGAAATCTGATCGGACAGGTACGCTATTGGAAAAGGCAAGACCAATTTGATTTTTTTTTTTTTTTTTTTTTTTTCCCCTTGTGTTTCTCCCTCTAGTGAAGAATGAGTCTGTGGTGTGGTTTGTGTTTCTCCCCGTGGCCCCAGTCTCCACTGCAGGTCCAGCCATCCCTGCTCTGGCTGGCATCACCATAGCTCTTGGCTTACTGTCTGCCCTGCTCCTGGGCCATCTACTCTGTTTTCATATTTACCTCAGTAAGTATATTCTCTATATCCTTACAATCTGACATGGCAAGTATAGTCTGCTCTCGGTTGTCCACCTTAGTTAGCGTGCTGTCTGTCTCCTGTCGTGTGTTACGCTCTTTGCTCTTTGAACCTTCTTCAATATTTTCTTGCGTTTTAAAAAGGATAAAATGTATTTGTTTAAGTGTATAACACGTATTCTGATTATTTTCAGTGTCCTTTTGCCAGAGCTATGTTTTGGATACACTTGATCATCTGTTTTCTGTGTTTGGACACACGTGTCTGTCACATGACCTTTCCAAATAATTTATTTGTGTCATGAGAGCTGGTGCTGATAGCTGCCATGGCTACCCTGAGCCGTATAATACGCCCAAGAGCGGTGAGTGTGTGTGTGCTGCCCAAGTGCCAGTTCTATGAGAACACGCTTACATAAGCGTGCGTCATCTCAACCGAACTGTACCTCAGCGCGCACACACACACACACTGAATCAGCATAACCAATACAACAGCAGAGCGGGCCTAAAATGATGCTCTTGCCCAAAGCTCTGGCTTTATTAGGGCTGCAGTGTCCCTGGCGTTGCCCTGGCAGTGGCCAGGAAGCCAAGCTGGCCAAGTCACTGCCATGGGCTGTCAAATACCGTTTGGCTGAGGTAGAACTGGCCAGCTCCCGTTACCATGGTCACCGGAGGCTGCAGCACAAGCAGGAGCGCTTTCTTTTCTGAAGCTTACGCTGAGATACGGCCGATCATCGAGAGTGATTCATCCCATCTTTGAAGCATTTGTCACATGGCTCGTAAATGGACCGCAGTGGAAAAAAAAGTTATTCTTTTCGGGTCTTTCAGTTTCTTTTTTTCACGTATTTTGCTGTGGTTCATTTTCAAAAGAAGCAACCATCTGTTTTTGTTTTTTTGTTGTTGTTTTTTTTTTTTCCTCTCTTAATTAGCACTTCAGTGTGAAACGGCATCTTCAATGGGAGCTTAATGAGGTGATGTTTGTGTGTTCAGGTGAGGACAGGTGGTAAAGTGTTCACGTGTACCGCCGGGTTCATTTGAGCGTCACCATTCATGTGGTCACTGATCTGCTCTGTATTTACTCTCTGTTTCCATGGCTAGCCTTAAAATAATTGCTCCTCTGTGTGTTTGGTTACGCAAAACAGCACCAAGCTGAGATTCAGGCTGGAGCGAATGGCCTTACTGATGACACACAAAAGAGACATTTTACACTGATATTTATCACTGGATCGTCACCAGCAGATTTCCTTTTGCCCTGTATTAAGACTTGAACGTGTGAAGATGCAGCCAAGGCCCCCTTTCTGCCACTAGGGGGCGATGGAGAGGTTCCTCTGTGGATCATTTCTGTCTATCAGTCGTGCATCTGTGGAGATGACCAGGCCTGTTACAATTGAGTAGGAGATTGCAAGGCGAAGACAAGACTGTTCTTACAAGTTCAAACAAACTCACCTTCTGACTTTTCATCACTGTATGCAGAAAAAACACCTACTTTTGTTTCAAGCATTGTAGGTTTAATACTGTGGGACTCAGTGATGAGCATACACTTCATACAGCAATGTGTGTGGTCAGCAGAGCTAGTGAAGAACAGAGACAGAGTTTGATACAGTACTGAAACTGACCTCTCTCTCTCTCCCTCTCTCTCTCAGTGTGGAACAGATTGAGCACTTATGAGTATATTGTCCGCCAGAGACATCGACAGGAAGCCAAGGAGTCCAGTAAAAGGCCCTCGGGCAGTGAGGTTGGAGCTCCCAAAATAAATCTCATCAAGGTACAACACCCCCACATGATCACTTTTGTAATTCTACACAGAAAGAATCAATATGGAAAACCGGCAGCACACTTCCCCACTATGAAAACACATAGCCTATATTATTAAAAAAATCAGACCTTAAGACTTGTGCACTAATGATATTTACTGCTGAGTGTCTGTGAAGTGAACAAAGGAGATGATGTCTCTGTAGCATCATCAAGTAGTTTTGTGTTTACAGCAACTCATCAGTCAAGGCAAAGAAACAACAGTTCATTAGCCAAGGCAAAGAATCCTTGGCCACCTAGTGTTACTGTGAAGTGTCTTGTTAAAACACGCCTTAATATGTTTGTTGGAGAGTATGATAAACTGGTCACTTTTTGGTGGTGGTCCACTTTTATCATTGAAGTTATTGACTCTTTGAGGGTAGTTGTTAGCTTTGGCTTATTCGGTGGACACTGATCATCTTTCGTGCAAAGCGGATTCAGGCTCATCACATCCCCTTAAAAAGATCTAAACACAGTAGGTGTTACCCATAGAAACCGTTGCCGAGGGAGACAGTCGTGGCAACCTTAGTGTTATGATTGGTAATGCTGAGGTTAGGGGGAAGGGAGGCGGGGTGGGGGGGTGAGTCGGAATCATCGGCACTTTGCGTCCAAGAACAATTAGCGAATTCCCGGGAAGAGGTCTCAGAGGAGCTCAAGCAAACCTCACATGGGCGCCAGTGAACTCGCGTCAGCCAGAGAGGAAATGAAGACAGAACATAGGGTCACTTCCTGTTCCAGAGGGAGGGTTTTATTCTTAGAAGTGTGTCAGTGGACTGAGGCATTTCCAACAGTGTACATAGTGGAGGCGAAAGAGACAGAGATAGGAAAACGCCTCTGCTGTCATCTGAAAGAAATGAAACTGGACAGCACGAGACATGAACTCAGCAAAACCAGACTCTTATACCTGTCTTACACCCCATAACTACGCCCTTAGTTCAGTTTATGACTCTACATTTGGGAGTTGGGTATGACAAGAAGGGATACCCCAGATAATACAGTTGGCCTGCAACCAAATCCCTGACTACAGTAAAGATTTCATGCGAGTGTAAAGATCTGCATTTGAGTGACACACACAGCAGTAGAGTAACCTGTAAGTAGTTGAGTTTTTTGGGGGTTTTTTGTATCACTCCAGCATGCGTTTTAAAAAGCCTAAAATGCCCCTGATTTTGATTTTGATTTGTACTGCTCTGAGCAGAGTGAGTCGGTTTTTTAGTAAGTACCTGCCAATAGCTGTTACTTAACAGTGTTCTGACTCTTACAACATCAGTAGACTGGCTGACGGCTCTCTGTGAAAAATTTGACTCTGACTAAGTCTGTGTATAGCCAGTCTATATGTCCTGATCTGCTCTTACACAGGGGTGTGTGCGTGCGTGTGTGTGTGTGTGTGTGTTCGCATGAAGCGGATCAGTGAAGTATCGACTTTAAGTTTGCTGTGGTCGCGTCATGTCTTAAAAAACTGTTTCACCGTTCCAAAAAGCAGTTTGCTTTGGCTGACGGTGTTGAATGGTTGTGTGGGGTAGGGCTGGTCCGTCACCCATCAATGTCATGGCGTGCATGTTCTCTCTCTCACCCGCTCACCTGTTCTTTTTTTTTTCTCTTCTTTCCCTCTTTCTAAGTCACACGTACTCACTCTGTGTATCTCTCACGCCCATGACAGCGGCGTGGTATCAGCCATAAACGGCCGAATGCCAAAATAAAGGAAACACCAACACAAAGGGCCTTTCTTCACAGATTACCCAGAACAGCACCGTTGGACCATGGCATAGACAGTCGTCAGTGACTCTGTCGGACCGATCTGACACCATTCCTTCACAAGAAATTCTGTCATTTTGTGTTTTGTCAGTGGAAATGGAAAGCGTTGTTGAGAGTCAACACGTGCTGTCGTGTTGTGTTCAGATCTGGAGACTTGGACGGCTGAGGGATATGGTTTAAATTGTCTTCGTACTCATCAAACCATTCGGTGCCCACTCCTGTCCACAGGACGGGAGCTTTGTCGTTCTGGAAAAGATTGCTCCTACCTTGAGCAAAACGTTTCAGCATAGGATAACGTTTGTCTCACAGAATGATTCTGTTTAGTTACAGGTAAACTTTTTAGAAGCATTAAGATTCTTTCAGTGAGCGTAACATATGCAGTTGTCTGCCTGCTGAGAACAGATTTAAGAGTGACTCATCCGAACATGTGACATTTTTGTTCCTGCTGTTCAAGACCACTTTATTTACAAACAAGCATTTAGAGGTCTAACAAAGAGTCTATGCACTGAAACCCAACCATTGTTTCTCTCTCTCTCCCTCTCTCTGAGGGTTATAATGGTCTGTTCTTGATAAAAGAAAAAAGCCTACTCATGGCTTTGATTGATATTTGAATTCAGTTAAATCAGAGTTGCTTGTCTGTTTTGCCTTGTTCTCAAGGCTCTGCCCATCATGGGTCAATGATGTGACTTTGGCCTTGGCTGACAGCAGTTATTGATGTGTTTCTCTGACAAACACCAAACATGCAAACTTCATCATATTGAGAAACCAGTACTTTGTAGCCCTCCAAAGCTTTTCCCAAACAATCACCCTTATTTCATAGTCACTGAGATCTCCTCTTCACGTCCAAATAACAGAACACCCAACCTTCCCAACATTTTTATAACTATAACAGAATGTTAATTACTAAACGAACTTAAGAACCGCCCCCTGTGTGTTTTCAGTATGCCTTATATCTCTCTCCTTTACTCTAGTCTTTTGTCTATTGTTGCAGTTACCTGTATGGCAGATCTGTATTGCGCTATGGTGTATAGTCTAAATTTAAAAAGGATATTTACGAAATGCCATCCTACATGATCTCATTCCCTAACACACTCCTCTTTCTGCCAGTTTGCCCTTGGGCCATAGGCTTCGGTCCCATTCTCTGATTCTGTAGTTTCCAAGGTAACCTTCTGAAAGCTTGTTATTAGCAGGACTTGACAAAAAGTTCTTCCCCCCCGGTAAACATGACGAGCACTCGAAGGCCTCAGAAACAGCCAGTCAGAGCAGAGCGCTGTCATAATAACAAACAGTACCTGTCCTCTCACTCTCTCTCTCTCTCTCTCATTAGCCTGTGTGATGCACACACTATGGCATCTGTAACCATTCAATGAATGATTTAACCATTATTAACTGGTCTGGAGTCTGGAGTATGTCACTGAGGTTTATTATATAATGACATGTTCTCAGCCGGCATCACTATCATAGCACGGTGTTACATAAGGTTATTTTTAGTTCTATATCTGGACCATTTCTCAAACACTGCAAATGACCTAATGTTCTTAATAATGGTTCCATTATTCTCTTGGTTTATTGTCAGCTGGTCCTCGTAACTGAAAAGAACATCATTGTGTGAAGTTAATAATTACAATTTGGACCTCTTATAACTGGTTGCTTGTTGTTCAGAGTGTTCTGCTGCATTGATGATACTGCCTTTAAAAATAACAATATCATTGAATAGCATTGAAACCCTGTGTTTGACAAAAACCGTCTCTCTCTCTCGCTCTCTCCCCCTCTTTTTCCTTTCCCTATCCATCTATCTATCCTCCTTTCCTGTCTCCTGACAGGAGGTGAATTACTCTGGAACGCTGGGCTACACAAACCCTGAGATGGATGTGGAGGATCCAACCACGATGAGCTCGCGTGGAGCTCCAGAGTAAGACTTCTTCCAACCTGCTTAGTTCTCACTCACCATTCGCCAGTCTCTCAGCCTGCTTAGTTCTCACTCACCATTCGCCAGTCTCTCAGCCTGCTTAGTTCTCACTCACCATTCGCCAGTCTCTCAGCCTGCTTAGTTCTCACTCACCATTCGCCAGTCTCTCAGCCTGCTTAGTTCTCACTCATCATTCACCAGTCTCTCAGCCTGCTTAGTTCTCACTCACCATTCGCCAGTCTCTCAGCCTGCTTAGTTCTCACTCACCATTCACCAGTCTCTCAGTCTGCCAGTTCAGTGTCCTATCATTCATTACTTCTCTGGTTCATTTCCTCAACTCCAAGATTGTTCTTGTTAGCACTGAAATCAAAACAAAGCGTTTAACACCGTCGGTTCTTGGTAGGCCATCATACGTCTCAAATATCTAAAGCTTATTACCCAAACTCAGAAAGCTAAGCGTGGTTCACTCGCTTGCCCTAAGGACTTTCGGCCAAACCTGTCTAGCTTTTTTCGTGTCTCAACATGTCAGTTTCTTAGGCCTTTTTCTCCCAGTTTCACAGTTTCTCTCCTCAGTCTTCTTCAGTTGTGATTGGTGAGGTTTGCTCTCACATCCTCTGTTAGGTGTGAAGCCTTCAATACATTGTTTCTGAATTACCCCGGCTGGTACAGTATCATCACACATTGTAACGTGTGTTTAGGAGAGAGATATTGGCTTGACCGTACTTGAAACTGCATAGGCGCAAATCCTTAGTGTGAGGGAAGAGCGGGCCATGGCTGACTCAACCACACAAGAAAAACAGTCAGTTCTGTTACTCTGGACTCCTGTGCACGGTCAGCAAGGGTTACACATCTGGGCTCCAGACGGAGACATCCAGACCTCTGTGCTGATTCCTGTTTTTACTGACCTTAAAGTCACAATTAATTAGCGACAATTACGGAACATGGCCATAATGGCTTTAGCTGTTATGTAACATACACGGGAAACCATCAGAACATTTGTGGTTTCTAGGTTGGTAAACAGGAGTATTCCAGACCGTTGCCGTCACGAGTTTTTCACTCGAGTTCACTCTCAGTGCGTTTCTCATGACTTAAGCTGCTGGTTAATCCCAAAGCCAGCAGACTCAGCGGTTCTACCACAATCACACAGCAACCTTGGTCTGATATATGTCTACCCTTTAAAGCAAAAGTATTATAATATGGTTGCGTTGGTTAGTTATATCCACAAAAGCCGTCGCTTGAAGGCTTGATAGTAAATAATATTTTATTTGACATTTACGTGATAATCTAGCAAGTGATACAAAGTCTTTGGCCACTGGTCGCTGCTTGTTGGTCGCTGCTGCTGTGTGAAAGGAAAATGTCGTTACCAGAGAATCAAAATTTGGATTTTTCTTTGGAAGGAAGAGATTTGTTACTACTCATAACTTTGTTGAGATTATCTAATATTTTCAGAGTGCTGCAAGAAAAAGAAAAATCGGAGACTGTAATTTCAGTGTATCTGTCGAAGCAGGTTTGTGCGTGTTATAGAAGGGTATGATAAAGATTTAACAGTCTCTAGCACTGTTGTCATGGCAATGGTCTTCTTTGCCAGAAAACAATGCGTAAAATCGACTCTTTTCCCATGACTGTGAATTGCACGGAGATTTCTCTTCCATGAACTGTTTGATTATGATTCCAGGGAGACATCAGTAAGTTACTCTTTACTGTTGCCTGATAGTGTTACAAGCAACAAGGGAGAGCTACTGAGAAGAACTCTATCCTAAATGAATACAACCCATCTGTTTTTTGTTTTTTTTCCTGTCTTTATTTTTATTACCCAGACCTTTATAGTCTGAAGCTCAGAGCAGTCATTGGAGACAATGTATGTCCTTCTAGAATGCCCCTCCCTCTTCTTTAGAAACGTGTAATAGCAACTTGTCCAGCCCACCTGCGGAGCACTGAGCTTTCTGAGAGAAAGTTCCCTCGCAGGCAAAATAGACATTAATTAAATGGCATGACTGAATGAAGGTACAGGTGATGATGAATGAGGCATCCTGTTGACAGAGAGGCTGTGCAAAAGTGTCCAATAAATTTTCCTAGCTGTTTGTTAAAGAAACCAATGTAAATTGGCCTTAAACTGCAAAAAGAAATAATGGCAGATAATGATGATGAATGCTTTGGAAACACTCCTTAAAATAACTAAGAGATGTGTGCGTTTGTGTGTCTGTTCAGGTGTGTCTGTGTGTGTGTGCATATGTGTGTGTGTGGTATAAGAATGGGTGTTGTGGTCCCAGCAGTATCACCTGTCGGATTGTGTGTTTGTGTTTGTGTGTGGTTGGGTTTGGGCCAAGGCCAGCGTGGTCTTCCTAAGGCCACGTGCTATCACACACACGTGGAGCTTTACAGGCAGAATTTACGAGCAAGGCTGTGTTTGACTGTTACTGTGTTAAAAAACCCCCAGAAACACTCCTGCAAATCTCCTGAGATTTATGGGATTACAAGAGTTTGAAGCACAGCCCCTCTCTTTTGAAGTTAAGTTTATTTATGCTTTTCTTTTCTTTTTTTTTAAACTCTCTTCTTTCATAAGCTTGAATTGTTTTTGCCAGAACGTTTTATTCCAGCTATATGCATCTGGCATTCATACGTTTTATGTTTGTATCACAGTCAGTCAAAAGTACTTCAAAAAGACGGATATGTTTAGAGATATTGAACGTGACAATAATCTAATACCTTCCTATGTACTAATTAGACTGTCAGAGAGACACTCTTTTACGGCAAAGCTGTCTCTTATTTTAATCGGTGTTATCACGCCAGGGTTCGGTCACACTTGGCATTCTGTGAATTGGACACAGAAGGTTGGAAATCT
>NC_044496.1:5398771-5438771 GCF_902362185.1 Chanos chanos | reverse complement strand
AGTCTCTGTGTTGGATGTTATAGTGACAGCGTGTGAGTAGTGACTCGTGTCCTTGTGTTCCCTCCTCTTCCTCCATCTCCTCCTCCTCCTGCGCTGCGTCATCATCATCATCATCATCATCATCATCATCATCATCGTTTCCCTGGTAGAGCCCTCCGTAGCGGCCAGCACTGTGACGTCCTCCCTGAGCCAACGCCTTCCCTTCCCAGCCTTCCCTCTGCGGGTGTCCCTGCCTCCCCTCGCCCCGGTGCAGGCTGCAGGTCCTCCTGCTGAGTATCACTCTGACTCCGCAGAGTCTCTGGAGGAGATCCCCGTGGCGCTGGCGCGGCTGGGAAGCGCGGCCGTGGTCGGGGCGTCGGCCGGCATCTCCGCCCACACCGCTGCCGCTTCCTCTTCCTCCTCCTCCTCCCAGCATGCTTTGGCCTCACCCGCGGCAACCCAGACCGTCCCGTCCCCCCAGCCCAGGACCAAGAGGAAGGCGGCGGCTCGGAAGGCGACGGCTGAACAGAAGTTCGAGATGTCTCCCCAGCAACCCTCTGTGTTTCTGAGTCCCAGCAGCGGCGAGCCGGTCCTACCCCTGGAAGGCAACGGCATCGAGGAGAAGCCCGCCGCCCCTGTGGGAAAACGCAAACAAACCAGCAAGAAGCGGAGCCTGGAAGAGCACAGACCCAACTCCAGGTCAGACAACCCACCGACGTAACGCTGCCTTCCCCAGGATAGAACCTCTCACCTGGGCTGAACTCACAAGACTCTAAGGGTCCATCTGGGTCTTACGGAAGTGTCATAAGCTAAAAGAGAATTGAATTGCTGCTTTGGAAATGAATGAGCATCCACAGCGACTATCCAAGATGTAGCATTTGAAGCATTTAACACAGCCTATGCAAACACTACAGAAGACTAGAGATGGGAACTTGATACGTGGAGCTTTCACTGGAAGTCCTTTTTCTCACAAGTGCTGTGTAAAGTTTTATGACATTCGTCACTACAAAAAAATATTTCAAGTTACCACTACAACTAGTTAACACTTCATTTACTCCATAATAATTTCTCATATCAATAGCACTGCACAAATACTGTTTTACTTAATTTAACAATGCTTTTTAAAAAGAAAAAAAAATCAACTATTTATTCATATTTAATGCCAAAGGTTATGTGTTGTGTACAATCTTTTTAAATTGATAAACGCCTGTTTGACTGTTGATTTTAGACAGTTTTTTTAAAATAACATCTGTGCTATAACCAAAAGTTACCTTAAAACCATTTTATTTAAAGTCATGTTTGTTTTGCTACTACTGATGACATTTCCATTGTTAGCCATATCAGCACCTACTGGTCCATATAGACACTTTGGCAGACACTTTGAGTTGCGCTTATCAACAGTGTTATTACCATTCTAACATCATTTTGTTGTTTTTGAGACCTGAATTTTGACATAGATTGTACAACAGCATGCAAGACAGTCAGGTTTGTTGGGTAGGCACTTACCTGGCCATAGGTAGGTAGGTAATGACTTCATAGTTACTGAATTGTACATAGCACAGAACAAATATCTAGTAAGTCATACATTACATCTACCCAGACTGTGTCTTTTGATTTGGTTTGTTTTGGGGGGGTTTTTGGCCTCTGTAGGCCAGTATAATTATACTTGAGTGACTGTGAGTCTATTGTGTGTACTATAGCTCTAATTCCAGCAGGTTTAGACTGCACACACACACACACACACACACACACACACACACGGGCATGTTACGAAGGGGGCAGACACAGTTCAGTTGCAGGGCTCTGCCCGTGACGCTGTTGAAAATGTTGTTGTTGTCGACATAAAATCCAAATCCAGTCTTTTCCATCCCTTTGACACACTAGGCCTTTTTCTACTCTTCACACTGACAATAAACCCACACTCTGGCACAGCTTCACCCTTTTACTGACATGGCTGTCATCTCTCTTTTTATTTTCCCCCTCTACCCCCCTCTCAAAAAACAAATTGCTGTGTTTACCTGCGTCGACGCACATCCTTTCTCACAGATAATCATTCTGTACTGATTCTTCTCTTTCCTCACAGGGTGCTCCGCTTCCACCAAAGCAAACGAAAGAATGTAAAAAGTTAAAAAAAAAAAAAAAAAATTGTTTTCCTCTTGTCTGCTCACCTTTGTCACTGTCGCTGTGGCAACACACAACGAACACAAGAATACATTACCGGAGACACCCCACCCCCCCTCACCCCCCCCCATATCCCCCAGCCCTCCAGTTAGCTGTCAGGCCTTGAAAAATGATCGAAATGCCCATTCATAAGACTCGCGGATCTGTTGTGAAATGGTCGATGCCACAAACTCAATGGGCCTCAGCAGGAATGCGTAGCTGCTCCCTCTGTTAGTTATGCAGAGCTAATGATGCAGAACGTCTGAAGTGGATGAGCCCTGAATTGACTGTCTTAAACGCCAAGATCCTTAGAACTCTAACCCAAGGTCGGGCGTACGCTCGGCGAGTCTGCGATCACAAAGGAAGGTCGTTAAAAGTCAGCAGGGAGATTGAATGAATGTCCAGCCTGTGGCCCCTTTCTGTATCCCTAGGTGAAACCAATAAGACAAAAAGACATTTGACCACACTCTGCGTGCGTGTGTGTGTGTGTGTGTGTGTGTGTGTGTGTGTGTGTGCGTGCCTGGGTGGCTGAAAATTACTCATGCAGTTTCCGAAGGCTCAGGAGTGATTTCGATGGATTGCTTGAATGTGCTCTGAACCACTTTGCAAAAAAGCGCGGTATAAATTCCAGTGTTTTGTCGCTCGATTAATCTTGCGGTCAGTATTTTAATAATGACCGTGTGGATGGTGGTCATTTAATCCGTATCAGGTTCACTGTCTAAATGCTTTTGCCAGCTGTTCTGTCCTCACCTTGGCTTACATTTAGCTCACTGCTTAAAGGTTTCCTTCAACAGAGATGGTGATCCAAGCATGCAGTAATGGTGTGTGTGTTCTATCCTCTCCAGGATTAGGTTTTGTTGACTGTGCCAAGAGGAAGACTCCAGTTCACGATTAGAAACAAAGACCCTGTTCCTCATTCAAACTGCGTTAACGTCAGCCAGGAAAGGGCCTTCTTGTCCTCTTGACAGAGTTCAGCTGGGACTAGGTTCTGCTCTCAGCTCCAACTCTTATTTAATTGGTCTCAAAATCCAGCCTCAAGGTCCTTTTAAACTCTTACAAGCCAGTTTTAATTATGACATTGAGGACTGTAATAATTTAAAGAGGTTTCATTTTTCAGTCTTTCTGTAGGACCTGCTGCATGACTCTAAGTTTGCCATTTCTCTTTCGCTCTCTCTCTCTCTCTCTCTTTTCCTTCCTGTCGGTTACTGAGTGGTCTGTTTATAGAACATATTGTTTTGCGGGGACAGATGGTTTACTCTGGCTTGTCCCCCTCGATTCAGCTGCTTGGGACTCTGCAGAGTCACCCAGCACCAGTGAGGAAGCGCTGGGGGGTAACCATAGCGACGGAACAGCGCGACATCATAACAGTGTCAATCAGAAAAAAAAAAAGCCCTATGGAGGGAGACGCGTTAAGGCAAACAGTGGTGACATGCAGAGGGTGGCTCGTCAGGGCAAAGTTCTCTGTCTGACACTCTGAGGCTTTTTGTCTGGCACTGTTTACCGTAATTGCAACAGAGAGGTGTCAACAAGAGAAGCGTTTTTTAAATAGCTTCCTCATGCTTTTACCCTCTCATGTGGTACCAGTGCATAAATTAGCGTCATTGGTTGACTTGTTTTGACTTTTACAGACACCCTCAAGCTTCGATGCTTATTTCAGTCGCCTGGAATTATAGACTTTGTGGTCTTATTCGGACTGTAAAAGTATCATGGTAACGTCACGTGTTTATCTGATTGTACGCGTGTGTGTTTGAACAGTGGTAGGTCGTAGCAGCGACCCGCTCTGACCTCTCTAACCTCATTCAGTGTTTTGTCAGTCCAGTCAACCCGCCGCTCTCCTCACTTAGTCCAGTCTGGTTTTGGATCAAGTAAAACGGAACACGGTTCCCCGTCAGATCTTACCAATAAACTGTCCTCTGTCTTTTAGTCAGTTCACAAAAATGAGAATAGAATTCAGCGTAAGGCTGCCTATGGCCGTGACCAACGATATATGTTATTACGACTTTTATTTGAGCAATAATACAAGAGAAGCTTGTATCAAGAGACGCTGAGGTATGTATATGACGCTTAAAAGGTGTTATTAGCTCTGATGAGAACCTGCAGGCTATTCCTAGGCCGTATTTCTTTTACAAAACACTTACTTCATATTAAAGACAAGAGTAATCACGTATTCCCATTAAAAGTTATTTTTAAAAAGTAAATTATGTGTAATTCGTACCGATGCAAAATGGTCCTTGGCACAGAACTGATAGAACTGCACAACCGCTATGCTGTTGCCAGGCAACACAAAGTTTACATGCAACTGTTGTTCTCAGAGCCATTTACTGTTGTGATAACAGGGTAAACAAGTAAATGTGTCAAAGGTGTGTCTGTATCAGAGAATAAATTATGACTCTGTGCCTCTGCCAGCCAATCAGCATCCAAGGCCCGAAAAGTACACGTTATACAACGCATTATGTTCATATCTACGCTGTAGGCTACAATGTGCCATTCATCGCAAGGGCCAAAGCCGGACCAACCCAAAGACCTATAGTCCTTAATTCTGGACAGTTTTAACGGCAGTACAATGCAGCTTAATTCAAAGCGTTGTAGGGCCTTATAGGAAATGTTTGGCAAACCTGACAAAGAGGAGACGTGACTTGCCACAGCTGCAGGACTGGCATTTGATACTGTATTTTCATACTCACATTCGTATTTCATTAAGCATCATGCGTGTTTCTAATTAAATGTCACGCTTTATTAGGTGCAGTGCACTGTATATCACTGTGCATTTGGATGACGGTGTTCAGATAAAAAAAAAAAAAAAGCAAGGGAAAGTGCTACCAAATTCAATTTTGTGGACATGGCAATTTGTCCGCTTTTCGAATTTGACTTTGGGCCTGGAAGACAGTCTTTCTAATCTAATTTTAGACTGGAGGTCTCCCCCTCTCGCTCCACTTTCATAGGTACACACAGAGTTCAGCAAAGGCCAGTAAAACAGAGCCCAGGAATCTAATTGAAAACAGCATGGGTTGCGTTAGTACAATATACCTCTCCACATATGTTTTAACATTTGTACTGACGTAGGTATAGGCCAGAGGTTTGTCCAGCACAGGTCGTCCTTCATTACAGCTATAAAATTGTCCCGAAACACACACACACACACTCGCACACACTCGGAGCATGTAAACCCACAGGTTTAAAGGAATGCACTACGGCCAGATTGCCGCACTTATCAATTCTGTTCTCTGTTTACAATTGCATTGCCTTGGAAACGACATTGGTCTGTCTGACTTCAAAAAAAAAAAACAGGGTTGTCTGGTCAGCAGTAATGGTTGCCATGAGAACCATGTGGCAAAACAAAAGAAACTGTAATCAGAAAAGTGATCTTTCTGATGGCATTTTCTGACCCCCCCTCCCCACCCACACCATACCCAAAACATCATCTTGTTGTGGACACCACTATTCTCCCTGGGACAGAGGGGTAATGTAATGCAAGTGTTTTTTCCATTGACCCTGTTGGCTCTCAGGATGGGTGCTTCTGCAGTGGCACACAGTGTAACTGGTGATGGTGGTTTGTGTGTGTGTGTGTGTGAGAGAGAGAGAGAGAGTTGAGCTGTCAGTCTGTTTTCTCCTCCCAGAAGAATCAGGGGATATTGGGGGGGAAAAAAGTCATTTGGAAAGAAGATAGAGAAAGATGAGAGGGACGCTGTACTTCCCCTCTCAGATACACACACACACAAACACGTTCAAACTGACCAAATAAGCAGGGTGGGTAATGATTCAAGATTCAAGATTTTTATTCGTCACATACACGGTTATAAACGGTATATAACTAGTAGTGAAATGTAAACCTGGTCCAACTCCTTAAACTGTGCAAAACAGAAGAGATAAGAATAAGTAAAATAGATAGAAAAGAAATGTACAATAAGGATAAATACTAGAATTAAACTTAGAATTAGAAACTAGAAAGTACCGAGTGCAGGTAGAACTGTGTGCAAGAGAGTAAGTATCCACCATCCAGTAATGATGGTAATGGGAGTGTGTGTGTGTGTGTGTGTGTGTGTGTGTGTGCGCGTGCGTGTGCGTGCAGGACAGGCATGCCAGAGCCAAACTCAACCCACACAGCTTCCTGTTGCATGGATCTGAACATCTCCAGCTGAGTCATGAAGAAGGCCTTTGTTAAGCCAATCAGTAAACAGCACTTCCAATTAGGGCTTGGCGGTATGGCCTGAAATTTATATCACGGTATAATTTGAGGCAGAGAGTAACCGTATATATCATGGTATATTCGTTTTTTTTTTAAATTTCAATATAAATGCTTCTGAAGGGGTAAAGCACTGGTATGAAAACTGCAGGGCAGCTATTACTGTACTCTTAACTGTATTACTATACTACATATTTCACATAGTGCAGACGCATTTTAAGAACACGTACAGTGAGGATATTTGTTATGTCGGTCCACCGCTGACTGTTTTTTCTCGTAAGGGCAGCCTTTGAAAAAAAATGCCTCAATTAGTCGATAGATCTATCAATAGAAAAACTGTCGTTAGTGGCAGCCCTAGCAGCAATTACATAGTGATATTGAAGAAAAACATTTGTTATAATGAATTAAAGCGTTTTAGAAATCAAAATTCGTACAAATAAAACGATGTGTCGGTTTAAATTTAAATCTAAAACACTAATGAAGGTCTACAGTGGTCTACTTGCCCCGACCAGAGCCTTTGAGAGTTTTTTTCTACCGCTCTGGCCCCTAGTATGTTCATGTAACATGTAAATAACAACCCATGTTGATGCAGACACAGATGGTTGCCGATACATCTTTTAATCATATACATGTTTAGCCTCCACCATCTTGGTCAGACTTCTTTTGTCTGAAACGAATTTCGCCCCCATACAACCTGACTGAGAGCCAAGCAAAATTCGCCGCTAATTCATACTGGTGTACTTTCTATACCGTCTATACCGTGTACCTCTGCTTCCAATCCCAACCACCGAGCATGAGGGGATTACTTTCATTTTCAGAATTTACCTCAAAATAAAAGACAACGCATGAATGGTCTCCTCTGTTTAGTTATGCTGTTACAATGACAGCGAGGTTATGTGATTAGCGAGGTTAGTTAGGCCGCTGAATTTAAATGTGGCTTAACCTGTTTGAAATGCCCTCAAAACGTAAAAGACATATTTGCCATAAATGAAATATTACCGCAGCAGTAAACCAAGGTAGAACAATGAGGAGTCTGGACAATGGAGGCTGAGGAGTGTTAAGGAGTCACTCAGAAGGAGAAGACTGGATGATGCAGTCGTGTGAGTTCTCAATCGCTCTTTGACTTGCCTCATTTAATACGTGCCAGTCAGTCTGCAGTGAAGTTCACTTTTAGCCTCTCTTTCAAAACATCTTGCAGACAGAAGTTTGATATCACAACAACTCGTTGCCATGACTACGCAGAAATACACCCAGCGTGCATCAATCATGGGAAAGATCGCCGGGATGATGCAACTGCATATTTGTACACGAGTGCATCTTCTTTCATAGTTCAATCTACAGCTGACATCGCCTACACACTCTTAGACTGGGGGAAAAAAAAAAACAACCCTTTTGTAAGAATTTTTTTTTTTTTTTTTTTTTTTTTACTGGAGGCACTTACCAGATTGTCAAGGTACTGTAACACAAACAATATATATTTCCACATAGCACATATTCCCACATGAAAAAGATGGATAAAACAGAGGCAATGCCTTCATCATCTTTTCTAATTTAGGATCCATCTGAGCGGTTTTCAAATGCACGGGCCCGGAGATAAATGAGTGTTTATTGGCCAGGCAGGGTTACGTCAGACTTGCTGAAAGCGGCTTCACAAACAGCGGGCAGGAAAAGTGATGGGAATCAATTCCCTCACACGCCCGAAAGCCTGCAAGTCTGACGGCCCGAGCTGCACAGGACGTCGGGTAATCTCCGTGTAAATGAGCGCGTGGGTGTGTGTATGGAACGCAGAACACATGCGCTTGACAAAACAAATCAAGTGAATTATTGCTTTTGGGGGGGGGACTGATCGACATTTTGTGTAGGCTGATTGTTTTCATCATGCTGTCTAAAGCCACAGGGCTCATCATTTGAAATGGGTGAGGCGTTCTCCAAACCAGACTGTTTTTATAGAAAAATTCTTAACTCAAAATTCACAAAAGCAGATGTGGTTACACTTTCATATGTGTCTATTCTCATACTAATACACACACACACACACACACACACAATGTTACATTGATATCTGTTCCCTCCAGCAGCCGCTGCTAATTTGAGTGTTTATCAGGGGACTGATCTGAGACTAATTATTTCATTAGCTCATTATTTTCAATGGCAACAAAACAAACAGTGCTGATTTAAATGATTGTTTAGATGGTAGCTTTCCTTATCATCAGCTCTTCAGTCACAGTGTACACAGGCCTCATGCATTTAGCCACTTACTCACACAAAATAAGCCTGTACAATGGCACAGTGGGATGTACACAACGCAGAACTGCTTCAGCTTCCGACACAGCTCCAAACTTTGGGGTTTTTTTCCCACTCGGCTTGTACAGGGTGGAATAAAGTCGTGAATTCGCTAGCCGTCATCTACGTAAACCGAAATGTCTTGAGCGCTGACCTTTGTCACGGTCCAGAGGACGGATGTGACAGTGAGAGACGGTGAAGATGAGCCAAGGGACTTCCTGTTTATGTCTTTGTTAAAGATAGAAAAGGCCTCTGGTCTACACTGGGAGGGGGAGTTTTAACCGGTGGAGGAGGAGATATTGACCCTTCCATGTCTTTGGAGGACCCTTCTGGAAGTTTCTAAATCTACATGTTCTTGACTAGTCATGCCGCGCCTTGAGGGGGAAGCTTATTAAATCACTGGGGGGCCCTACTCATGTTTTAGAAAAACCATTGTGTTTGTGCTTCTAGGCAAGAGATGTTGTGTCACAAGATGCAGAAGATTCCAGGAGGTACATCAGTTTCTCTTCTTATAGCTAATACTTAAAATGTCTTATACATAAAATGGGCAATACTGGCTTATACAAGGCACGTGTGTTTAGTTTGGACTGTGTAAATTCACTGAATCCTGTTAAAAGCTACTGTGCAGTTTCTACCAGAGAAGCACATTAAAATCAGATTGCCTTGAAGTCCTTCTAATGACGTGTACAGGTGGGATTTCACTCCAAAATAAAGTTTCTTTCCTGTACATTGTACAGCAGTGGAAAAGGGGAAATATCTGATCCCAGGGTTTATTTTATTATTTCTTCTCCATTGGCTTCACTGGACTCTTTACCTCAGCTTCTGTAATGAGAGGAAATTGGGCTTTAGATTCCTGGATACCAAGGTGAGAAACTCTGGGAGATGGAGCGAGAGAGAGAGAAAGAGAGAGAGAGAGAGAGAGAGAGAGAGAAAGAATTGAACAAGGCAGCATGAAATCCAGGATTTGTTTATAACATCACACACCATTAAGTCACAGGAATGATTCCAGTCCCCCCCCCCTCTCCCTCCTCCCCCCACTCCCCCCACTTCTAATTAGAACCAGAGATAATTAAAAATATATATCTGGATGACATCAGGCCGGGCTAGGTCATATTTGGCCCCGGGCTGTTATTATGTCTCGTGCCTGTGCGTTTATGTTCCTCCTTCCCCGTCGTATGGAATATGGAAGGGAAAATAGAATGGAAAGACTAAACGGCAGTGCCAGAGAGAGCGGTGGCGGAGGGAGGGAGGGAGAGAGGGAGGGAGGGAGAGAGAGAGAGGGAGGAAAACGAGAAACGCCTCGGTCTGCTCAGGTATCTCAGGGAGTCTGCAGTGAGTCATCCCATTCATGGCAAAGCCTTGCTAAACCTGAAACAGTAGTGCTGCGTTTTCTCACACCTGTAATACCAAAGGAAAACAATACAAAGAAAAAAAAAAAAAACACAAAGGTCACAGAAAACCGTCCATAAGAAACTTCGCACCAGCCCGCTAGTTCTTTAACTCAGCGCTCAAAAAATATCACAGCCTTGTGATTTTCAGACAACAGAAATGATTTGGCTTTCAATCTTACTTGACAAATAAAATTAAAATTAAAATTAAAATTAAAATTAAAATAGATTAATTAGCCCAGTGAATGTACAGCATAAGATTGTCTGTGAATCTCATCCCATGCTGTACTGTTTATTCTGTGTGTATTTGAGGGTTTTCTGGGCCTTGCGATGTGTGTAAACTATAAACAGTGGGTTTATATGTGTAGTGCCCTGTGCGGCCAAGCCTACTCTGCGTGCACAGCATCCCTACCAATGGTATGCAAGCAATCTGTCCATCAGCGCTGACACCACTGACTACTGCAGGTAGATCTGGCCCCTACACACTACAGCACTGCACACCTGAATGACATAGTCGTGACATATTATCTACACACACACACATGCACACACACACAAACACATAAACAAAACACGTGCACGTATATGCACACGCACACATGCGTGCATGTCCGCACACACACCCACACGCATGCGTACCCAAAGGTACGCACGCAACATATCCATTGGGCTTTGTAATTTTATACCCTTTTTCAAATATCACTGCAACCTCACTTTATTAATTCACAAATACACGAACACGCACGAAAAATACACAGTTGGACATGAGGCGTTGACACCCTTACCGCACCCTGAGCATACTTTAAACTGTTCCCCCTAACCCTCCTTTGTCTGTCTGTTCAAAAACTCTTGGCTTCACCCTGCCTGATAAATGACCACGGTCACTCCAGCATGGGGAGACTCTCTCTCTCTCTCTCTCTCTCTCTTTCTCTTTCTTTTTCTTTATTGCCCTCCCTTGATGTTAAACAGGATGTCTCTATGGATACAGGGATAAACAGATGATAACAAGTGTGCAGCCCTTTAAAGCTCATTTGAGTGCTGGAGTCAGTGGGTGAGGTTGAGACAGAGTGAGTGAGTGAGAGAGTGAGTGAGAGAGAGGAGTGGAGAGGAGAGGAGAGAAAAGAGGAGAGTAAAGGCACTGCAGAGCAGGAGCAACACCAGCAGTGGGAGAAGGCACCGGGCAGTGCAGAGGACAGGAGGCCAGGCAGCGGAGGTAAGAACTGCAGGGCTTTCATGGCTGTTTGGGCACGCACGTAACCAGGGGCTGCTTCTGGTCTGTCTGCGTCAGGCGCACACTCACACACACACGCACATGCATCACACACACACACACACACACACACACACATACATACACAGTCATAGATGCACTCATGCTCAAGTTTTCATCAATGTGCACATAAAATTATAAGAGTATTCCAAGTATAGAGTATTGCATCAGTATAAATTATTACTAACAAATTGCATTCTGTCATTTACTGCAGTATACATGCATCCACTCTCGCCGTCTCCTGTGATGTGTGTGTGTAAATTTAGCCCAGTCTCTCACGTGGAAACCATGCCCGAAAGATCACATGTGCCGTGCTGATTTATTACGTTTTGTTAATATTAACTTTTATATGGGATTATCCAATCGCACTGTTTCACGTTCAGTGGGCTCTCCCACTGAAAGCTGTCACAATCTTAACAGCGTAATCATGTCTTGTCTTTATTAGTAAAATATACTGAAAAGCTAAAGGGAAGAAGGATTTAAAGGATAATGCACATATCTTGTCTGATTTGTCATAAAGAGGATTGTAACTGATCGTTTTGACCTCTTTTCTAGTGTGGCGTGTAAAAAAAAAAAATTTAAAAATAAAATAAAATAAATAAACAAAAAGACACAAAAATGAGCAGCCCTCATAATCCCAAGTGGGAAGATTTGTGTAACAATAAGTAGATAATAAAAATATTAACAGCATATATGAAAGGGCAAGTTGTACTGGGTGCCAAAGATGATGTCATCATTGTAGCGACTTGGTCATAGTAAGAGCTGTCAACAGCAGTGACTGGGTGTGTGATTCAGTGACCCATTCCACGCAATGCCCTCAGCTAAAGCACATGGCTTAAATGCCACTGACTCTCCCTAGACACAGGCGGTCCGGTCCTCTTCACCACAGAGCCGTCCGTAGCCAACCTCTACTCACTGCGTCAATATACTGAGAGATTAGAGCAGTCCTCAGTCTATGATCCCTGTTTCTGCTCGCGCTAACAGTGTTCAGCAGTGTTCAGCAGTGTTCAGCAGTGCTCATTTGTTCTGGAAACAGTGTATGGTCCAATACAACAAAAAAAAAAAATCAAAAACTCACTGAGTCATGCAAAATAAATGAATAACTGAAAATACTGCCAATAAAACAAAGCAGATCCTGAGACAGTGTAGAAGAGGTTGTCATTTTGGATCAAATTTGTGTAATCCACATGCTTTTCATTACGGTACAGTGAGAGTGGAGCTGACAACTGGTTTCATATCCCTTTTTAAAACATCTATCCCCTGTCATATAAACACTTCAGTTTGAATCAGGCAGTGGAAATGTGTATGCTGTCTGCACCTCATCACAGACTGCACAAACCAATACAAAAAAAAAAGCAGGGTCAAAGCTAAACGCTAAATTCCTGGCATTGCTCAAAATCAAACGAATATTAGCGTCACATAAATCCTATCGTCACTGTAGCTCTTTATCTTTGATAAAGACTCTTCCTGACAGTTTTAGCAGTGGCCTTCTGGCCTGCTATGTGTTTTAGAATAAATGACCAGCTATTTTGCTACTGGCTGGGAAAATACAGCGTTTAGTCCACGTCTGGGACTGCCAGGTTATTGGTCAATCATAGTTCTGTCCCTCTGCTGTTACCTACATCAAGCACAGAGATTTATTTAAAAAAAAAAAAAAAAAAAATCGGCCATATTGAAAATGAATGACACTAATGCAACAGATCAACAAGTCGGACAAATTTACACTTCTAGTGAATTTATAACAAAAAAAAAAAACAAGAACCGAAACTTGCGGTGAACTGAACGCGCTCAACCAACTCTGTGTTAGACTGTTTCCCTGGCTTATGTAATGCTTTCCTGGTTACTGAGGAAACCTCACAGACACTCTGAGCATGGTCAGACTGCTGGTCAGTGGAGCAGGGCAGAAACAGAGCGAGGTGACTCTCTCTGGGAATAAACAGCCGCTAGTGTGTGTGTGTGTGTGTGTGTGTGTGTGTGTGTAGAGGGGCGAGGCCCACACTCACAATACAGTCTTTATCCTGCTGCCTGTGTTTAGGAGGCAGAGTCATTCAGAGAGAGCATGAGCTCAGCGTACATCCACAGAGGAACGCATATGATCACACACACACACACACACACACACACA
Organism: Chanos chanos; assembly: GCF_902362185.1. Lineage (NCBI taxonomy): Eukaryota > Metazoa > Chordata > Actinopteri > Gonorynchiformes > Chanidae > Chanos > Chanos chanos. The sequence continues at coordinate 5,425,383 of NC_044496.1, read as the reverse complement.
CACACACACACACACACACACACTGAAATTCACAAACTCATAAATACAGACACACACACGCACACACATACACGCACGCACACACACATACACTGAACTTCACAAACTCATAAATACACACACAAACACACTCGCACACACACACACACATACAGATTACCATCTCCTCCTTGCCATTATCAAACAAATGTTACAATAAATTATACAGATGTTTTGATGCAGAGCAGTTTGCCAGACAAGAGAAAAAAACACCAAACAAACCCAAAGCCGTGAGCATTCAAATTCTTCTCTCTGAGCGTCTCCAACAGCACAGCGACAAAAAACAAAGCTCATTTAATGGGTCTAAACCAAGCTAATACACGCCTAACGCGCTCAGACTCAAACAAACAAGCAAAAGCACACCTATGGTTGGACTGCTAAGCCAAAGCACCGGGGCTTGTGTACATGTGATGAACACATTGTGCAGATGGCTGAGGAGGTGGGGGGGCTGATCCCGTGCCAAGCCCACCCACTGCTAACTTCTACTCGCCTCCTGCCTTATGGAGCTCCGTACAGCCAGAGAACTCATATTCATAAAGAAATATTCAAACAAAAACTTCCTTTACTAATGACTCATAATACTCTTGATAGACCACCAACAATCCACCCTACAGTATCTTAAAATCAAACGTCACACCGTCTCTGTTACTATACGTACAATATAAATCCTGAGTGAGCATTTCAGCACACAGGTGCAAGTCCGTCTATAGCAGGCAGAATGTGTTTGTGCATCTTGTAATTTTGTTCGCTGTGTTTTTAAAAACAAATAAACCAACATCCTTGCAATTCTCATGAGGTCTGATGGCTATGTAGAATAGACACTTTGTCACAGTCTGTTTGCAATAGTCAGTATTAGGACACTAACAAGCAGAAAGGCTAGAGGCAGAAAGTACCGCATGGCAGTTCTCAAACTCCAGCTACTGCTTTTGCCAGTGAGGATTAAGGGAGCTGAGGTTTGGATTATGGGTTACACAAGCATGTCTCTCAGACACTACACTGTTAAGAGACCAGAGGGCATTCCTGAAATGGTAAGAGAGGAGGTCGTCATAGCGACGGGGTAAGGGATTGCATCACTGTGTGTGTGTGTGTGTGTCCATTAGCATGGGGCACGGAGAGGGGTGATGTCACGTCTCTCAATATGCCATGAGAAAACAAGTTAGTGACAGAAAAAAAAGAAAGAGAAAATGAGAGAGAGTGAGAGAGAGAGAGAGAGAGAGTGAGAGAGAGAGAGGTGGGGGGGGGGGGGGTCAAAAAGCTAGAGGATCAGAGAACAGGTCCCTGCGTTTTTTACATCAGACTTATGTGACAGGTCATGTCCTTTTATTGAACAGAACCTTCCTTTTGCATGAACAAACAGAGAATCTGTGATTAGGAGTCAAGCAGACTCCTTGCTTTGAGACCAGCCCTTAAACTGGAGCATATGGGAGAACAGACCCCGCTAGTGCGTAATGTGTTAGTTTTGGCAGACGCTGCGATTGGCCTTTTACATACTAACTGCATTAAGAAAATGGAAACCAAACAAAGCCCACTGGATTACAAGGCTTTTAAAGAGCAGTACTGGTCGTCTGCCGGAGACTGGGCTGCTGTTTTTAAAAGGGAATTCCCTCAGCACGGAGACTGATCAGCCGCCTTTTATGGACCACAGTCAGAGTCAGGCAGTAGATACATGAGATCCTGCTCTCGCCCAAGTGGAAAGGTCCACATGCATAATGTCAGCAACCCCACTGACTAAGGCCCATCGTCATGCACAAAAATGGAACTGGATGATATGTAGACGCTTTCCGTTACAAGGCACTGATTATTAGAAAAGTCTGACTGACCACAGCTTGTGTCAAAGTCACTTAACTCGAAAATACTGTCGCACAGATGATTAGGACAACCAGCAGTTTTCATTTCAGATCCCATTTGACGTCTTTTACAAACTGACTGATATTGTCATTGCTATTTACCTACTGTCTTCCTTCAAACACCAAGATCAGTGATTTCGTCTTGGTTTTCGATTTACAGCGTGTATCATTGAATATGTGTATCATTATGTACTGGTGATAGGACTCGTGAAAATGGCAGAGAGCACAGAAATGGATCAGCTCCTGAACTCCTTCAGTAAGTTTGCCATCCACGGCGACACCAAGGCAACAGGCAAGGAGATGAACGGAAAGAACTGGGCCAAACTGTGCAAAGACTGCAAGGTCATAGACGGCAAGAACGTCACCAGCACCGACGTGGACATCGTCTTCACCAAAGTCAAGTGAGTCCGTCGGTGCTTCCTTTCACGTTTCCGGGTTCTTTTGAAATTGGTGGTTCGTGATTCGGACTGATTCAGACACCAAGAAGTAAGCCCTCTGACACGTAATGGCTTCTGTTTTCTCTCTGTAAGGTCAAAGTCATCTCGAGTCATCACGTACGAGGAGTTTCAGAAAGCTCTGGAGGATCTGGCCCCCAAAAGGTTCAAAGGTCAAAGCAAAGAAGAGGCCCTGCAGTCGATGCACAGCCTGATCAAGGGCAAAGAGCCCACCAACGTTGGTGTGACGGTAAGACAACCATTTGCAAAACCCACGTTTTCTGATCAAGAGAAAACGAACGTGAATTTTTTCAAGTGGGAATACAGCATAACGCAGACATGTTTGGAGGCGAAACAACCTCTATACATTTCGGAGTTGCATATGATTAAATTCCCCAAGAATAAAGTTTTAACAAAAATGCAAGGTATTGGTAGATTAAGAGGAAACTGAGAGCTTTGGGCACTCACCCTGCTCAGTGTGACATGTGGAGCACTGGTTAATGAGCATATAAATGAAACACTTGAGTTGAGAGCTGTAAAGACTATAGTAAACAGCCATGAGTGTAGCTGCGCTGAGAATACTTGAGTCAGATATCCAGACAGGATCACGGAAGGGACTGTGTTCAGTTTACTACCTCATCCACACCACTTCAAACTAAAGGTGCTTTATGTTTCAGTGGTCAAATAAAAAAATAAAATAAAAAATGATTGAACTGTTATAAAAAAAAAAACCCCTTATGACGAAAAATGCATTTTTCAAATTGAAAAGATTTTCTGAAAACAGTTTGTGGCTAAATCCTCGCATCTTTACATGCTGGTAAAGATGTAAAACCTAGGGCAGAAATGTAGCACTTAAAACAGAGTGGCGTCACAAATTTTCAAAAAAAAAAACAAAACAAAAAGGATAGACACAAATTCAAGATGAAAATCAATGCTCAGTTTTTTTAGATATTCAACATGAAATAGAAATAGATCGCGTTCTCCATTCACGCTGTCCGTACCCAACACTTGTTATACTTATTGCAGTTTAGTCACAAAACAGTAGAGGGTGATGGTCAGTCACATGAGTCATCTTGCGAGTGCCAGCGAGGTTACCAAGTAACCTTCCTACCAGGCTTTGGAATCTGACTGTTACAAAAGAGTTGAAGCAAAGTTCAGTTTAATGTTCATTGCTCATGTAAACGTTGCCTTGTCATCACACTGCATATAGGCTTGTTCGGACAGGATGAATGTTAGTGATCAGTACACTCTGATTGTGTTCGATGAGACTCGCTTTCGACAGCGGCTGGGAACGTATCACCAGAAGTCACTCAGTCGCACCCGATTCCTGTAAAAAAAATAAATCTTGCTTTAGAAGTTTTTGTTCGTGTTTATTTACCCCAAATTGAAAAAGCAAGATGAAACAGCGCTGTGAACGTGGGTAGCATATTCACATCAACACCAACGCATATTTCTAAAATATTTATTTACCAAAGTGGCCAAAGTATCGCAACTGGTAGTCCGTTTCGTTGATGATTTTATTTTTATTTTATTTTATTTGTTAAAATGATAAACATCTCTCACTCTTTCAGAAAGTGGCGAAGACAGGTGCTGTGGACAGACTGACGGACACAACCAAGTACACAGGTTCACACAAGGAGCGTTTCGACGAGGCTGGGAAAGGGAAAGGCAAGAGTGGTCGTGAGGAAATTGTGGAGCACACGGGCTATGTGGCAGCCTACAAGAACGCAGGGACATACGACGAGAAAACAAAAGCCAAGTAACAATCTCCATGTCAGGCGAGCTCGGATGATGATGAGCTCTACTTTCAGCACTTAAGTCTGGACCAAAGACGAACTTTAAACCCCGTGTACCCCTTTGCTGGTCAGGGTTAAACTGTAATGGTTAGTCTCTGACTCTGGAGGACACAGCCGTGGCTGTTGTGTGACTAAGATGTGAGATTTAGCTAGAAGAACACTCTGGGTTAGTGTGAGTATCAGCTTGCTCGACAAATAGCGACATATGTTCACAGCTGCCTTCAGCTGAAGAACTGTCCACCTCCTCAGCGTTATTCTTGGTTTGTTCTGTGCGAAACGTTACTTAGGCTAAAAGGAAAAGGATCGCGTATATTGTCTTAAACGTTATGTTGCACGGTAACATACAAGAACAAAGTGATTTCAGTCACAGCGACAGTATGCTGAAGAACACATCCAGCAAAAGCAAATAGTCCAGAGACTTTCCTTTTGTATCTTTCCGGTTTTGTTTGTTTGGAAACTGGTCTTCCCAATTGCTTCTTGACTCGATGCTTTGAAAACAGTTTTTTCCTTTTTGAACAAGCTTTATATTAGGCAATTATATCTTAAATCTGAGTTCTTTGTGTTATTACTTTCCTCATAAGTATGTCCACTCTCTAATTTTATTTTTCTTCTAATCTGTTTTATGATGCTCTGGAAACTGGAAAATAAATATGTTCTACATGAAGTTGTATAAACATTTATTAAAAAAAAATAGTTGTCTTGTTTTAATTTGAGTTTGACAATTTGACAGATCTTTGTGTCAGTATGCTATTAAAATTAAAATGAGTGGCATTGCTGTTTGGTGTTTTTCTCTGCTGTTTAAAAAATGTTTAAATGTAAGGGAAAATTTCACAACTAGATTTCACCAGGAACTTTCTTGTAGAACATCTGCTATAACCAGTTCATGAAATGCTGACCTTTCACTCAAAAAATAAAACTTTTCCTATAAAACATGAAATATGATTTTATATTTCTGAACACTGTCTCTTAAAAAAAGAAAGAAAGAAAAGAAAAGACCAAAAACAGCTTATGCAAGTGCGCTAAGTGCCAGATGGATATCAGAGACGAAAACCGTTTTTTTTTAAAAGCTGGTTCCTCAGGGCTATTTGTGCTGCGCTAAGGTCTTGGTGGTTTGACATTTAACAGACTGTAAAATGGTCCCTGCGCCCAAGGCCTGAGCGTTTCGTCGTCCTCAAGGCCAGAAAATCAGGCGTTCGTATGAAAACAACAATACACTCTGAGATGAATGGCCGCCCAGAGGAAACCAACCTCAATAAAACGAGAAAGCCTAGGAAAGTATCTGGAAATGCGTGTTTGGTATCCACACACACACAGTCCATAACCTCTGCTTGTCCACAAACAGACGTTCGGACGCAGGAGCAAAATAGCCGCCATTATACCCGACTTCAAAAAGTCGGTTATCGGTAATCAGTGTGTCAAAAGTAAATTGCTGTCTTTAAACTGTTTTAAGAAGAAAGCTGTCTTTAAACAAAAGATTTACACACACATAAACCCCTGTGTGTGCCCAGTATGATAAAACCATGGAGAGAAAGTGTGCCCTTGTGTGTGTGTGTGTGTGTGTGTGAGTGTGTGTGAGAGAGAGAAAGAGAAAGAGGGTGCACTTTAAACCTGAAGCCGCGGCATTCAGTGTATGCGTCCGCCCCTCCCTCTATCCCTTTACAGTCTGCAGCCGGGAACAGGAAGCCGATGCGGGTCCTTTGTTGTCATGGCAGCCGAAGCATACACAAAAAAACAACACTTCGGCACCTGGCTCCAGCGCTCCTCCTCTGCCTTACTGTTTGTAACCAAACACACTACTTCATGGCAACGCTTGTTTGGGACATCTCCTTGGAAGCCTCTAATCAAAAACACATCTAGCAGAAGCAGGCGATCCGTTCCCGTCCAGCCTTTGTTGCTTGCCGTCACACACAGGGCTTGATCAACAGCCTTGCGGGCGAGTCAAACGCGCTCCTGCTGGTTCCTCCTCAGGCGTTCTCCCTGCTTGCTCATGGCTGTAATAAATTGGTTGATTAATTGCCTGCTGAGCTTATCTGCGATCCATAACTGCTGACTTAACCAGCACCACATGTCAGTTGATTACACACACACACACACACACACACACACACACACACACACACACAGGCATTGCACTATATATGACTCCACACCATGGAGCTGCTCGTGCTTTTGATCAAGTTTTGAAAGCAGCAAAGGGCAAAAGGGCCTCTGCTTTTACGCAGACATGGCAAAACAACCTGGCACTGCCGCCTGCATAGACCGTGCCACTATGACAGGTGTGTGTGGGGTGAATGGGGTGAGATCCCGGCATAGATACCCAGCGTCATGGGAGAGAAGAGAACTCGCAGAGACCGTGTCTATATGCGGAAGTGCTGAAGAAAACCGTATCGTGTGTTTTCTCACACAGTGAACTTCGAGGGATTTTCAGAGAGCGCCAAGCAGAACAGAGGCGTTTGGAACATGCGAGTGTGTCGTATCTTGACGCGAGTGGGCTTTATGTAAGGCGCCCGTTATTATTATGTATGAATGCAAGGCAATTATGAGCCAGAATAAAGACACTTACAACAGAGAGAAACAAGCACCAGTGCCCTTAACTTGACCGCTGTGCTGAACACATTACCTCAAATCTGTTTGGTTTGTTTTTTTTGTTTTTTGTTTTTTTTCTGACTTTGGCAAATACAAACCAGCTTTTTTTTTTTTTGCTGGTCACACAATATCAGCTAACTGGAATGGTTTATAACTCACGCAAAGTCCTAAGAATAAGATGCAAACGTTTCTGTGTCTCCATGTGCCGTAACACAGACCAGCGTGTTCTGATTTGTTTAAAAAAAGCGTTATTAAAATAAATCTCCTTTATCAAAGATGCCTTACATCATTCAACGCAGACTGCTTTCAATTTTAAACCAGAGAACTCCACAAACAGACAGAAGCACAGCTGCAAAGCCAAAACAACAAGGCAGTGTTTACCAGAGCATTACATATCAGTAAAACACATGAGAGCTCAGACATCTATTCAAACGGATAAGACTTCCAGCATTTAAGATTCCATTAATGTAAGCTGCTTGAACATACATCTGACCTAATGGGAACAGAGGGCTAAGGCAGGAGGTATGACTACAATGGCTGATTTTGTGTATTTCGTATGTAGTTATCAGTATAATCTGATGGTGTTTGACTTTATGAAGACACACATACATGCAAAGGGTCAGTTGTCGGCAAGCTGTATGTATGTATGTATCATCTGATATTGACAGGCACTCTGTGGAGAGCCCTTTCCTGTACGTTGTGTGCCCAGTGTGATGTGCAGGTAACTGTGGCTCATTACCAAAACAAAAACAGTACAAACCAATCTCTGGACGTGGTGAATAAAGCTGGGATGACTGGTCATGTCCCTTAAGAGTGCTGTATTAAAAACGTCCATCACTGTCCCTCACTGTTTTAATACAAGTTCTACACGGGTTTATATATGGGTTTAATACAAGAGATACACACACACACACAGGTACATATACACACCTGCACAGATATGACTGGCAACTCCAGGCCTGCCCATGTTGACTAAGACAATGTGTTATCAAGCAGAGGGTGTGTATGATACCCCTGTGTGTGACAGGAGGTCATGACCTACGCGTGTTTGATTTACTAATAATACCCTAAAGAAGGCCAGGTGTAGGCTCTCCAAACACACAAAGACAGGCGCGCGCACACGCGCACACACACACACACACACACACACACACACACTCACACACAGAGAGAGAGAAAGAAAGTGAAGGCATGTTGCTCTCTCCTCTGTGTTGGCAGAAGATGGAACACAGCCAATTAGTGGTCAAACGAATTATAGCAATAAAATGTTTAGATAAGCCATGTGAGTACCTTCCCCTGCCTACCACTCTGCCAGCGTTCGTGTTTCCACGGCAAACACACACGTCTGTCTCAGAGGAGATCACATACCACAGCAGTGACTTTTCACAAACTCATGTCACTCCACACCGGATTAGCACTGAGAACCCCAGTACTGAACATGAATCATTAGCAGGGTATTTCGGTCTTTTGTGAGAGAGATTTATTATGTCTGGGCAGGATTTTATCTTTTCAGTATTACAGGTGTCTCCATATTGAAATGCCCTGTTAAAAAAAAAAAAAAAAAAAAAAAAACAAGCAAGCAAAAAAAGATGGCTCTTAATGTCATCTTAACAGGGCACTGAGTCAAAGCACTGTTGCAATAAGTGATAAAATCTGATGGTTATTTCTAGTACTTCTGGGTTTTTTTTTTTCAGAACATGTAAATTTCTGAACTGCAAAACAAAACTGGCTAACAGTGTGTGAATCTCTGTGACTGATTTGTTCAGACCCAATGCAAAAAGGTCATATCAGGTTATTGAAAAAAAGAGCACGTTTTATTATTGTCCACAAGGGGGCGCTCACACCACCTGATATGATTAATAGGGCATTTATCGTTACTAAAAAAAAAACTGGGCACAACTGAAGGCGAACAAATATCTCTATGTTTTGATATATCACGTACACAAATAAAGATACACAGAATGTAACTGTAGATATGATAACGCATGTCTCAATCTCTAATTTAGATTTCTAAACAAGCAAACATCTACACATCTTTTCAAATAAGGAGATACTTTGTACCTTTTTGCATGAAGCAGTACATAATTCATAAATTTGACAGTGGAACAGAGCTGTAGGGAGCGCTTTCTTCTCATGCCATTTCTGTGATTTATGTCTCTCAGAGGTTCCATACCCTCACCTGTGTCCGTGTTTGCCTTAAATACAGCGCGTCCATGGTAACCAAGAATGCTTTCAGCCAGGCAAAAGAGCAAAACCATTTCCCAGTTAAGGTTTTCAAGCTGACGCTACAGTATACGGCCTGTCTTTAAAACAGATTTAGGGGGTGGAAACAGTGAAAGACTGAAAATCGACCTATCGATTCAGGGAAGGGATGCATGCTGAAGACAGTTGGGCAAAGGAGAAAACAGACGAGCTGACAAAGTCCATGAGGTGAGAAAAAAAAGCACCAATGCACTACAATGGACAATAACGTATCAGCAGAAAACGTCATTAACATCATAAGGGCTGAACATAAGTCACTATATGTATTCCTCAGGATCAGCTTAACGAGCACGGTTGGAATAAATTACAATTACATAGTAATTACAATTACTAAATGTGTGAATCTGTTGTCGAAGGTCTCGTGGAATTAATTCACGTCTAGGCGCTTTCCAGTATTACTGTGTAACATACTCCTCATTTTAGACATGGACAGTAGTATCACTGAAAAGCAACGGTACAGCAGTGAGCTGCGAGAAGAGCGTGGAGTCGAACAGACTTCTGTTTGGACGCCCAGTCTCACGGCACCCCCGGGTAAACTTTTTTACATTCACTCCCTCTGCACAGTCTACAGATCAGCGAATATGATATTCTGTAAATAGCTAAATAAGCCCAGTTAATGCATGACTTACTGTTTCAGAGAAACGACAGGAGCCGAGCAATCATTGGCCAATGAAAATGAGTGAGAGAGCTGAGGTCAAGACCACAAGGTCAAACTCCATTTCTGAATCAGTCAGACACAAAGAGCAAGGCCCAGACTGCTGCAAACAGGTCTGTCTGTCTGTCTGCCTGTCTCTCTCTCAATTTCTCTCCTTCTCTCTCAGTCTCTCCTTCTCTGTCTTTCTCTCAGTCCCTCTCTCTCTGTCTCTTACTCCTGCATTCTGCATGAAACTTGGTTTTCCAACTACTTTACTTTCCTCTCTAGCTCACACATGTACATGCACACACACGCACGTGCGCACACACACACACCTCATCATCATTCAAACACTGAGCAATCTGCAGTGTCTCACTCCCACACCTCAGTCAAGCACACCTCATTCAGTCTTCATAGATTTACACTGGACATGCCACAAAAACAAACTCAAATCCCTTGTTTATTCCCTCTGATTGCCAAATTTACGCCAATTCACATCTGCACAAACACAAGCAATGTTCAGTTTTATGCACTGGTGACATCATCCAGTAATGAGTTCATTCATCTTTATTCTCTTCAGAGGTGGCTTTATAAGCTATCCTCATTCAGCTACAAATGATTTCATTTTTAGTTACATCAACACTGCTAATTAATTATGCGAATGAAATCCAAACATGTATGACTGCTGCTCTTGAATTTATGACTTGCCTCTGTCCAAAATGGACACATGCAGGATTTCACGTCAGATTTCAGCGGTTCAAGGACATGGAAGTGTGCCAGGCCTGAGGACGGTAAGAGAGCCTTTACATGTCGGACGTGTCACGATCTCGACTTTTCCAGTCTGAGGATAAGGATGTGTGATGGGGTGACGTTAAAATGCTTTTCAGAGTACACACCGCTGCCTTCTCCCAAACGCTCGGCACTGCGCTCTCTGAGCCCTCCATCTCGCACCAGAGGGAATTTAAAAGTGACCTTCCGAGAACAGTCCTCAGACGACCCTGCGGCGAACACAGGCTTGAGGAGGATCACAGATGACCTGACGGTCACTGTGCCCAGAGCTAAAGAACAGAGTCCGCTGACTAACACGATAAAGAGTGAACCAGAGCCGGACTCTACAGACGCTTTCCTCACCATGGATCACCTCATTAAAGACTCTGTGCGGGCCCACAAAACCTGGAGCTCTAGTTTAAACACAGCCCGTTGGACATCACCCAAATCCGGCTTCATTTCACCGTCACAGCCCCTTAGACACCATGACCTGGAGCTGGAGTCACGTACCAACAGGCTGCTGGAACTCAGCACAGGTGACAGATTAAGTTTATCAAAGTTTATGTCAGTTCTGAGCATTATAAAAGCAGAGACAAGAAACTTTCACGTTTAAACAACATTCTCTGGCATCTCTGGTTTCTCTTTCTTTAATATACTCAGTATTGCTCTCTTATTAAACGCTGAAACTACATAACTTAAATACAGCTGCTATCCTGACTTGCCACAAGATGGCGCACTTACGCAGGAAGACAATAAGCAAACAGGAGTAAGGCAAAAACTGCACCTTTCCTACTCTTTGGTTCTAATGCATTCGCTGTGTCAAATCACTGCATGACGACATAAGAAATTAAACCCAAAATAAAACGAACTTCTTCACTCCCCAGATCTTTACATGGCCACTCACCTGCCTGACGAGCCCGCTTCTCTGTCACGGTTTTCAAAGATCACCAAACGCCAAGGTCCTTCACGCTGCAGTGTCTCCCAGGACACAGCTCCAGAGCAATACAAAAACAGGACAACGCAAAAAACACTGCCCTACCAAACCGTAATCCACAGGATACAAGCTCTTTCAGCTGCAGTTCCTAGCTCTGACCGGGACAATGCAGAATCAGTACTTTTCTGTTCCACCTCAAACAACACCAGCCCTGAACCCTGTCAGATAGCTGACATCAAGTTTACGCCTAAGGTCAGAGTGGTCAAACTTCATTCTTATACATATATACACACACACACACACACACACACACATATATGTATATATACATATATATACACACATGACTAAATATACATTAAAATATACCAATATTCTTACATACCTGCCAGCACAGTTACTATCAGCCAGAACAGCTACAGTGAAAGATTTCCACTCTCATAGTAATGTTTTCAATTTTAAGTGATGCAAACGTGAGTCTGTTGCTTTCATGGATGACTTTACAACTTTTGTATCAATTAGATAATTAGCCATCACTGTGCTCTGAGGGATTTGAAGGTCATTTGTAAAATAAACCAGAGTCCTTGCCTTTCTAGTTCACATTAAAATTTCTCTGTCAGATGAGGATAACTTGGGCTTGTAAAATCATAACCTGGCACACTTCAGTAAGAGCATCAGTATGCAGTTAGAAAGCTACCAAAATGTCACAAACACACCGAATATATTTTACAAATGACCCATCATCCGCAAACAAACAGAATGTGATTTATAAAGGCCCCACAATTTGCAAATATGCACACCACGCTTTACGAATACAACACACACCTCACAAACAAACACAATGTGCTTTGCAAATACAGAACATAGCTATAAAAAAAAAAATAATACAATACTGCTCACGGAAAACAGGGTTTCCTTCCTTCCATGGACATGGTGTGTCAACATGAGCAGTCAACATTAACAATCAGTTGTCTTCAAAACAACTGTATTTCTGACAAGCTGTAAAGATATTATATTTATTACAGCTGTAAAGTCAATATTTACCTGTTGACAGCTCATGCTGACACACCATCTCCATGTGCTCTGACTGATCTGGAGAAATCCAAGGCAACTCCTTTGGAAGGCTAAAGGAGCTGAATGGAGGGCACATGCCCCTGTGGCGCCACCTGCTGTTTTGGTGCTCAACCCATTTGTGAGAAAATCAGGCATTTGCATAGCAACTCGTGCATGAGCAATAACAGTGCCAAAAGTCACTAGTGGGGTATTTCAGAGGTTAAGTGAGAACTCTGAGTTAGTTAACTCAGAGAAAGTAGTAAAACTCCTAATAGAGGAAGCCTGTGGCTTCATTCTCCTAGCAAAACAAAGCCAGACGGCTCTTCTATTAGGAGGGTTACTACTTCCTCTGAGTTACCGGACTCTTGAGTTTTCACTAAACCTGCTTTCTGAAATAACACCCAGATCCACAAATGACGTGTGTTGCTGTGTGCTTGTCGAAAAAAAAAAAAAAAGTATTTGCATTTGTAAAAGCGATGACACATGCAAAATGTTGCTTATTTATCTGCATTCTCTCTTTACATTTGTGACACCTGCCTGGCATTTGTTTGTAAGTAGCATTTGTGTTTGCAAAACACATTGTACTTTTTTGATAGCTGTGTTTTGCATTTGCAAAGCACACTGTGTTTGTTTGAGAGGTGTGTGTTGTTTGTTTGAGAGGTGTGTGTGTACATTGGTGAATCGCAACATTTTGGAAGCTTTCTAACTCCATACATACATCAGTTATGTGACACTAGTGTGGGAGGAAGTTTCCAGTCTTGTAGGAATTACCTATGATGTACTGTTCCTCAGACATCCAAACCAGCAGGGGGAGACAGCAGCTTTTCAACTGTTCCGCTCCCTCACATCTCTGACTCTGGTTTGTCCACCACACTGAGGTGCTTGTTGGACCTGGTTGATCGTCACTGGTGTGGGCCCTCCACTCTGCACTTCAACCCCAGCTTCATAGGTAGATGTACAGCAAATCTGAATTTAGAAAACACGCAGGTATAAGGGAGAGAACATATGCACAATGCATATTTGACACATTCTCTCTCTCTCTCCACAACTCCCAAATACACACACACTGTTTGACACTTAAAAGGCATCTGAGATATGTGGAATATGTAAGAAACCTCAGAAGAGTGTTGCGATATGAGATGATCTCTTTGTTGTCTACAGCGCAAGCCTATGACCTGCTCTCAAATCTGACCTGCCCCAGACCTTCATCTGGAGATAACAGAGGGGTGAGAAGTGATGAGAGAGGAGAAACAGCTGAGCAGAGAGGGCAAGACAACAGCAACCCAACTCTTCACAACAGTGAAGTCAATCACCTCAAACGACAGCTCGCCAAAACTCAGCAAGAACTGGTCTGTGTACGCCATTTATATAAACAACTGTTTTTTTTTTTCACCAAATTTATCCAGCACTGTTGAATAACAAATTTCATTTGATACGGGTGAATGACCCTTTGACCTTTTTGTTTGTTTTTCTTATAAATATCTGAGAAAGAGTCGTTTGTGTTGCAGGAATCAATGAAGAAGAGATTCGTTAGTGTTCTGAAGGAAAATTGTGCGTTGCGAAGTTGCTCCAAAAAGCCTACTTTTCCTTTTACAAATGGTGAGCATCTGTTCAAAGTAGTGAGTTTCAAACAGCACATAAGATCAACATTAAGGGATGTATGTTTTTGTATGTATTCATCACTGAAAAGAGGAGAGACAGCCAGATTGGGGTCTTCAGCTGCAGAAAGAGAGAAAAGTACTTCAGGAGCAAGAGAGATACTTGAAAGAACTTGGACAAACCCTGGATCTTCTCCAGAACACTCACAGGTCGACCCAATATTTGCTACGCTCTCAAACTTCTATCTCATGTTCAATCAGTCTGAAGTTTATCCAACATAACGAGTGATATGTTTTGTGTGTTTACACGGATAAATTTATGACCTTAAGATTACTCTACAGATCCCTGGTGTCCTACAATACTGTTTATCTGGGAGAAGTACGAAGGAATTCTTCAAATGACAACGGAGGAGCACCGTAACTTTGGCACATAAACATGACAACAATGCTGCTTCGCAGATTAAATCTTGTGAAAATGTTGTTCTCGACAAAATAACTAAGCAGATCATGTATCGAAATACTTAGGAATGAAAACGCTTTCAAAGCTGAGAGGACAAGTGGCCTCTTGCCAGTGCAAATGTTAACTGGCGCGTGAGACAATTTTATTTAATTGCACGTTCTACACTAAAACGGCTAAATCACAGGAGATCCTCGTGACAGGGGAGGGTGAATTTGTTTACTAGCAACATTAGATCGATTCGTCAAACATCGAAATGTTTATCATTGGATTGTTTGCTAGCATAATTAAGATTTACACAGATATATTGTTGCTAGCTAAATAAATTTTGATATGGTTGCCAACTGGACACTCACCGTCTCCTAAGTGACTGTTATCTGCAATCAGTGATAGCTTTCTCGCTCGAGTAATCAACTCGGTTTTATATTTGTGTATGTCCTAGTTTTTTGTCATGGCTAGTGGGAAAGCGCTTTCTTGCACCTTTAATGTCGGTGGGTGTTTTTTCTCTGTACCCTTGAGCCGACTTAGTTGCTTCCAGGAGTCTTTACTTTTCAAAGCAGCGACCGACTCTGATCGGGGTTCGCGGATGTTTATCGACAGAGATGGTTGCACTTTTAGACATCTTCATTATTATATACACACAGGCAAATTATCTACCTCGTGTGCAGCAGAGGTCAGTATTTTGTATGAATTGGCAACCGGTCTTCATCTCACTTCACTGCAACAGGTAAATTACCAAAACTCATCTGCACAGTATTTCCCTCCGAGTGTTTTCCGACATGTTAAAAAAAAAAGAAAAAAAAAGAAAGAATGTTCTGTACCCAGCGTATTATGCATATTGTATAACAAACTTGTGATGTGCTTTTATGAAAAACCCTGTTTTCCTGTAAATGCCTTGTAACTGTTTCGTTGCGTTACTCAGAAACGGATTATGAATCTTCACCGGGTCGAACTACATATTTTCTCGTTTAAACCATACATTTTATGGGAAACAGCTACAAGAGAAACTCAACGCAAACCCCACAGCCCTGTAGATAAAATGGTTTCTTTTGTTACGTTGAAAAGGCATTGGAAAATCTTCAGTCAGGAAAGCATTTCCTACGTGCACGTCCAGTAGACCTCCAGGTTACTGAAAGGGCCAGTCTAAATTACTGGAAGACACGCATTTGTAACACCAAACAGGAGACGATGGCGAGTCCAGTGTGTTCAGGTGAGAACTTTGATTGGCATATGTGGAGATAGCGCCATCTACCGTTAGTTTTAAGTAGATCTGTAATTGTATTGCAGGGATGTTGAACGGATCTATCAAAAAATCAAGTTAGTTTTCTCATCTC
Organism: Chanos chanos; assembly: GCF_902362185.1. Classification (NCBI taxonomy): domain Eukaryota; kingdom Metazoa; phylum Chordata; class Actinopteri; order Gonorynchiformes; family Chanidae; genus Chanos; species Chanos chanos. The sequence goes on along the minus strand of NC_044496.1, from coordinate 5,409,641 downwards.
AGAGTTGTACACGTTAACGGAAATGTATATTTGGGGTCCAGTATAAATAAAACCTAACAGCACCTCTAATGATACTGGAAAGTCCTGCATTGGTTTGTAAGACACATATGCATATCCACTGCATTGTTAATATTGTTCATTTTTTTTTCTCCTCTTTTTCTTGTTGGGTACGGCTGTAGCTCATGACGCAGTGCCCCTGGGCCTGGTGGGAACTCCTCTGGTGGACAGTGATGAGGAGGTGCTGTATTGCTTCCTTCCTCTGGAGCAGATTAGGCTGCACCCTAATCTGATCACGAAGGACAACCTGCTTTGGCTGTGTGAGAGCGTGGCTGTCATCGAGTGCAGAAGCCGGCTCTTTAGGTTTCTAGGCAAGTGTTTGCAGTGCTCCACAGTGCTTCGCTCTGTCTCTGATAATGCATAGCAGGAAAATAAATGGATTTTAAAAGAACTGATAAGTTGATTAAATAATATAAACAAGTTTATTAAATTAACTCATGAAATTGCATCTCACTTCACTGAACCACTTCCAGGGCTATGGGCAGATAACAACTTGTCCATGCCTGATGAAACTTCAGTCTTCTAAACATACTTAAATATGATAGTAAAAATAATAATAATAAAAAAAAAAGAAATCTGGCAATAACTGAGATCATTTTAACAGCTGGATCATAGATGAAAGTGGTCCTAATATGGTAATGTTATCATGATTTGGATTTGACATGTATACTTGATTTGCTGTGTATTTTGTTTGGTTACCATTACTAATCCATCATGGGATTTGCATAGTATTTGTATAAGGGGAAATTTTCATTTTGTAATATTACGAGCATACCGTGAACTGCGGCATCTACTGAAAAACTGACAGAAGATTGATCCATGTTTGTTTTTCTTCATTAAAGCTAATTTTCTTCTGACGGGAAAGATTGTGTTGCCTGAGCAGTTCAGCGATCACGAGAATTTATGTGCTGAAGCAAAAATTGTTGGCATGACTGAATTCATAAACGCACTACAGGAAATGAGTGGTATGAAGGCAGTAGTTAATCCACGAATGTGTAATTTATTATGTCTTGATAGTGCCAAAGAGTGATTAGAACTTTCTGCTTGATATACATGGACAAGAAGTTTTGCCTTGAGTAAGAAAGGAATTGTATTTCATAATCAGATATAAATTTCTGAAACAACATGTCAGATGTAAATTTGTTGTTGCTGTTGTTATGTCTCATTTGTGTTCAGACGTAAACGGAGACAGTACCTCTGAGCTTCCCGAATCCTCCCCCATTGTACCCCTGAACTCTTCAGCTCAGCCACTGTATGTCATGACTTTTGACCTCCTGGTGAGGTATCCAGACTCTGCCCTAGGTCAGTTGTGGATAGACAGCAACCTTGAGGGGAGTAAACTCTACATCACTGGCACGGGGGTCATCTTCCAACACGTAGAGTAAGTCTACGTGCAGTCGGTTTCGGAATTGTTTTGGGAAATACAACATTTTGTTCCAGTAACAAGTGGAACAAGACTTTGGGGAGGCATTGTAGACTCTAGACTGTGGGCCAGTTTCACAGACAAAGACTAAGATTAGCCATGAATGAAATTGTAAGTTGTTAAATGGTAAGTGGCTAAAATGCTGCATGTAATTGAACGCAGCTCATTAACTGCCAGGCTAACAAAGTCTGGGTTTGTACATTTAAACCTCCGAAGATCTGTCCAGTGTTTTGCCTACAAAGCATTGCCTACTGTGTGTGTGTGTAATATTGTAGGAATTGGCTGGGGACATGTCGTCTTCCCTTGACAGCCAGTGCGGCAGAAATGCACGGGCTGTGTGAATATCTGTATGAACAAGATGATGTTTACCTGGCCATGAAAGAGGCTTTACATGAGTACCTCAGCAGGAAGCAGTGTGGAGGAGGTGAGAACCAGCACACACGCACACACACACACACACACTCACATCCTCAGTTTTAAGAGTGGGAATTTTGACTTCACACAAATAGATGGATGGTGTTTTTCCTCTCTTTTTCTTTTACAGGCTCTTTTACTGCGTGGCCTTGGTCTGCCTCAGTGGCAACGTTCACCGTTTATAAAGTCATTAAAGTTTATGTTGGAACACACTGGTATGCTACTTACCTCAAAACCCTGTTAAAGGTATGGGAAATGTTACAAAAATTCTTTTCATTAACAGTGTATTTTAATTAGTGAAAGAAACCCCAACTTCATAATATTTTTTTTAAGAAACAACAACAACAACAAAAACGCACACTTCAGGCTATCTGTCACTTTTGAGCAGCATTGTTGAACATGATCAAATGCCTGTGCTAGTGTGTTTGAGAGTTTCAGGTCAGTTTTGAAATGTTCCGTCTTGTACCTCAGCACTCAGAGCTGCTCTCCAACACCAGTAAGACCAGTTGGATCTCGTTTGGTGAGAGTCTTCACGTCAAGGCTGACGGACAGATCTTCAGACACATCCTCAACTTCCTCAGAAGCGGTAGACTGATGCTGCCCGCCGAGTTCACGTACGGCGGCATTCTGTGGTCTCCTTCCTCACTGCAGCTCACGCAAGTTTAAACACACAGCAACACTCGCAAGTGTTAAATTAACACTGAGAGTGTAAATGTGAGTCCCCACAGACTGACGTGTACACATTTAGTGTTAATGGGGAATTTGCTGTGTAAACTGGCTTACAGAAATTAGTTCTATGAAGACCTATTTTGATTAACAGGAGAGCCCAAAGACATTATCTTTCTTCCAGAAAAATCTAAGAAACTGATTTATGGATACTCAGTGCCTTCCTTAGAAACCAACAGCTCCTCTTTGTTTGGATAAAGTAAATAAGCTGGTTTGGTTGGTTGGTTGGTCAGAGAGTGAAAGTTGAAAATCTCCAGTATTAACATAAAATCATTGATTTATTATCAATAAATCGGATTGTCTGTTAATGTCATGCAGGGAGTGGCCGTTGCTCTGTCAGGAGATTAAGGCCTTTCAGATTCCTGCTCTCTCTGGTGCCTTGGAGGATTGCAGGGAATACAGGTAGAAGGTCACAATTTCTCAAACACCCTGTAATAGAGTGATAAAAGCTTTGCTTTAGGCCTGAAACGGGGTCTAGAAACCCAGAGAAAGACTGTAATAACCAGTTTGCTGTAAATCACTTTCAGTGAAATGCTGTCATGTGATTGGTACATTGCAGAGCCTGGTGTAAGACTAAGCATCCGGCGAGTGACCACTCCTCGTCTTCCTCTTTGGACGACTCCGTCCTTGTTTATGATGAAGATCCATTTCTGGAGTGCAGTCTTGAAAGCAAGGTTTGTTCTCACATGCCTAGACAGAGCAAACAAACACTCTTTAATGACAATGCTTCAGCATCTCTTTGGTTTGCATTATTATTGGCACGGGCTGCCATTGGTTTATGTTGAATGATCTGATACTGCTGGAAACCTGTCAAAATCAACCCTGTGAAAAATTTATGCAAACATGTTCAGCTCTGGCTTGCTGACTGTAGCAACACGCTTATGGAATTTAATTTTGAGAACTTTGTGGCTGGAGAAACCTGGTAGAGACTAGAGGGGGGTGGGGGGTGGGGGGTGGGGGGGGGGGGGGTGGGGGTCTTGGATGACAGATCACGTTCAGAGGCCCAGGGCTGTTCAGATGTAGGTGAGAAAGGCAGAGCCTGAGCGTGGAAGCGACGGCATAGTTAGCGTTAGCCTCAGGTGTAAAGGTATTGGCAGCGAAAACAGGGCCTCTACGCTCATTCATTTTTTTTTTTCCGGCAGGAGCACGGTGAGCAGACGTTTCTGACAGAGAGCCCAGACAACGCTGTAATTTCATCGGGACGGGAGACCTCCAGCGGCCTATCGGATGAAGAGGCGGCGTGTACGTCCGTGGATGTGTCCAGCGAAGCGGAGGAAAGACCTGCTGCGGAAGCGGGTCGGATTTCACAGTCACGTCCACTTAGCTCCGGACAAACAAACATAATACCAGCAGGAGACTCTACTTCCTTACCCAGCGCTCAGACGCAAACCACGACCTGCAGCGGGCAGCCTCCAACCTCCGACTCACAGAGCGCGCTAGACCACACCGGAGCTCAAGAACCCCCTGCTTTCAGTTTGACCGGGGGGGCGAGGGACGGCCGAGGGTTCTGCTCACCCTTGCGCAGCGCATTGCAGCAGGCTTCGTCTGTAGGCGTGGACGGGTTGGACATGCTACGCTGGTTGTGGCTGAGATGGACTGAGATGAACAGCGGTCAGATGAGTCCACGGGACAGACTGGCCCTGTTGGTGGAGGGCACGTTAGGCGGACAGATGGAAAAGATCAACCAGGCGCTGATGGACTTCTCTGATGAAGAGAGGGCGGTCGTAATAGCTGTGCTGCTCAAAGCAGTCAGCTTTTGCATGAAGAAGAGAGCTGATGTCATCCATCACAGCAAGGATGACAAGCGGGAGGAGCAAACACAGCCACCACAAAGGACAGACACAAAACTAGAGTCACAAACACAAACTCTGGGCACACACGTCAAAGTGCAGGAAGACATGCAAGTGTATAAAGAAGCCATGAAACAGGGAGAATGTCCGTGGTCACAGAGCATAGGTCTAAAGCTAGAGACACAAACACAGGCACCTTGCGCGGCTGGGACACAGGATAAGCGCGCACAGACAGCGAGCATAGGTCTAAAACAGAGGGAATGCAGAGAGACGCACAGCCCATGCATAAAACTGAAAGAACACGTGCAAAAATGTAAAGAGAAATCTCACGGCGTCAAGCCTTATAGCAAACCACTGACAGGTGAGGCATTCATCTTAAGTTAAAATTCAGCACAGAGTCGTCAAATAACGCTCGTGTCACGGACCTGCACAGTAAATCAATCCACGGGCCTCTTAATTGATTACGGTATTTTAAATGAAGTAGGGCAAAATACTGCCTGTCAGTTGTTAGCTGAACTTGACAGTGGCTAGCAAATCAGCTGATTCTGAAATAGCCTAGCATCCAGGTCAGTTATGAACTCTGTTTGAGTATGCATGTGCATATGCATGTGCGTGTGTGTGTGTATGTGTGTGTACTCTCAGAAGCAGGTGAGAAGAGCTGGAGCAAGGTGTCTTTCAGGGCTTGCGGTATGTCTGTTCAAAGTTACGTGATCAAAGTGGACCATCCTCCAGTCCTGGGGAAAGGTGAAGCTGGAGGCTACTTCACTCACAGCGTTATCTACACAGGTGTGTTCCCATAGACAGCACAGCAGGTAACAGAAAAGACATGTACAAAACAGACTGACTCTGCTCGCATGCTCCACTGAGGAAAATCCAGTGTCTGATTTAAGCCTGTTGACTATTCTCTTTTGCATGTCACTTTGGACAAAAGCGTCTCCAAAAATGACTTAATGTAAATGTGAATGTTTCCCTGCACTGGGTAGATAGGAGGCAAAGAAACCAGTTCATCAGCTAGCTTTGAGTGGGTAAAATCATTTGATTATTCTCTGTCCTTCAGCTCATCAGCCAAACAGGGATCCAAGACCAAGAGAGGATCATAAGGGTGAGTCTGACACTGAGGGTAATGTGCTAAAATCAGCATTATGGAGAATGGATAAAAGAAGAGGTTGCACAGGTAAATGGTCAAAATAAAGGAAAACAAGTTCTCAGGGCTGAAGGCTTCTTTCGGTCCGGGCCACACATGTAGGCTACCTGTCTGGGCTGAAAGGTAACTCACTTGATCCCATGACTTCTGCCCACTGCTGACTAGACCAGTGCCTGTGTGTGTTAGCACCTGCTTTTAATATACTGTTTAATCCCTTATTGACTCGAGTGTTTCCTTATTTTGGCAGTTAGCAGTTCTAGCAGTTCTGTTTTAGCTGGATTTCTGTAATGCTGTTTTTGTCCACTGCCGTACTTACTGTATGTCACAGTCCCTGTGTGAGTTTCCAAACCTCTTTCATTCTGTTAATATTTATAAGATTAATAAAGACATTCCTGGTGAGAACATCAAATAAACAACAGGATGAGAGAGAGCTGAACCCACGGTGCTTTTTCTTGGCTCTAACAAAAATCCAAAGTTTCATAACATGTACTCATGGTATGAATTATTCATCCAGACAATTAGATTTTCCTTTGTCTCTCTCTTTCATCTTTTTGAACTGTTTGATTGGAGATTTCCAGCTCTATTCTTCATTGAGTTTGACACTGGAAACATTTCCTCACTGGCTTGTGGAAAACAACTTTATTTTGTGTGTGTGTGTGTGTGTTTGTGTGTGTAAACCCTCAGATGTGGCCTTTGCGTATTTCAACCTGTCCTACGATGAGATGGTCCATGCCCGCGAGTGTCACGTGTTTCTGACTGGCCTTATCCTGGACTCCAAACAGCTGGATCCTGAAGACAGAAGCCTGCTGAAAACAGCCAATCTGGTCCACTTCCTCTGGGTGAGAGAATGGCTTCCATTCATTTAGACTGGGTTTTTTTTGGGGGGGGGGGGGGGGGGGGGGGGGCAGACAACTACAGAGGTCACGTCAGCATTATCTCATTAAAATCATTTATTCATAATGTCAAAGTTGAGTTTCTGATGTTGTCTGACAGAGAAACTGTGATGTTATCTCATTTGTCTCCAAGAAGATTGGAGGCCCAGAGCACGTTAATCCTCTCTAAAGCTCTGACTGACAAAACCTCACTATTTATAACATACATATCAAAAAATATCAAAATGAGGTATGAGATGACAAAGCAAAGAAGCGGTGATGTGTGGAAAACAGTAGCTGATTCATAAGTGGAGTGACAGAGTTTGACACGACTGTGTTTATGGGATTCAGACAGGCCAAACTGGGGCAGAGGACTTTGTAATGGAGCTGATGAGTGTCATCCACGTTAAGGGGCGTAGACGGGACAAAGAGAAGGAGCACTTACTGCAGTGGCTCAAGGTTAGGAACACTAGACACTAGAACATTCACTCTGAGACTGTTTACATCCCTCCATGCATTTTGAACCAAATTTCATCTTTACGATTCCAACTGTGGTTTGTCTTCAGCTGTGGTGTCTCAGCAAGTGAGGAAAATCATATTTAAATATTTCGTTGCATTAGCATGGAGATGTAGAGAAATGTATCAGTGTTGTGGTTAATTCTGAGGGCAGTTTGCTCTTAGAGAGACTGGGATTGAGTGCACATAGAGCAGATGGTGCTGACTGCACTACGTGATGTACTAGGTGATACTTTCTATTTCCACATGTGCAGCTCACTCTGCCATTGGCAAAGCGTTTCAGTGAGTGTATGGAGGTATTCATGAAGGGCCCCTGCCAGACACACACGCTGTTCCCGGAGGAAAAACCTGAGGACAACATTTAATACCGGTACACAGAGCTCTCCCCTCGGGCGGAAAAGCAGCCCACTAAAACAGAAATGAAACGAAAGCTGATTTCTATTATGGATACAAAGCAGTCCATCTTTATTAAATATGTGTCAACTTGTTAGGGTTGAGAAACATGAAACTTGAGTACACGTCAATGCTCCAGCTAAGAGTGGAAATTAGATGATTTTTGTCTTTTTTTTTTTTTTTTCCCTCACACACTTTTTATCTTTTGTTGTAGTTGTTAAGAATGGCACTTTTGTGATCCCCTGCATTGCTAATTAATACATAAATGTACAAAGTTAACACAATCTTTATTTTTTACCTCCTACACACTAAGAACCACGGAGCACCAGTGCGGTAAATATTTACACAAAATGTACATTAAGCTGTTTGTATTTTTTTTTTTTGTGAATGTCATTTATTTCGAACATGAACAGCAATGAAACTCGTATCTCTTCTTCAAACAGAGACCCACACTGGTACCATGCACCTGCCAGCGCCCAGTGGAGTTTCACTCCTCTGTGGTGTGAGAGCAAAAAGACGCTAGTGCTGCAGACTAGTCTCTGTGGAGCAAGACACTGACTCTCATAAGACCTCACAGGACCCAACTGAACGCAGTTTCAAATGAACCAATCCAGGAATCTGACCACAGGTCAACTTAAGAACAGGCATTAAGTCAAGACTTAACAGGAGACAGTCATAAAAGAATGCTGCCTTACAAGTGGAAAAAAACAACAACAACAAAGCATGATGCTTTTGAACTTAGAAACTGCTGACACTCTCTCACCTCAAACTCACAAAAACCTTTTGATACCAAGGTACGCTTTCTGCAAAACCCATTGCAGCCTGAAGAAAAGTGGTCAACAATATCATCCAACAAACAAACAAACAAAACAATGGTTTTTAACTGCATTGTAAACTACTACAATTATTTACAGTTGCTGATATAGCACAAAACACTACTGCACCAGTACTTGTGAAAAGAAGATAAATACAAGAATATTTAAATCAACTTTAAAAAAAAAAAAAAAAAAAGATATAAAAGCTATGAAAGCTCCAAAGTGGCTTTAAAAAAAACAGTGCTCTTTTTTTCAGCTCTTTAAAAGTCTGTGCGAGATGAGATGTACTGGCATTCAGAGGAATAATAAATACAAGCTTGACTCCTCTTCTCTGTGTGTGTGTGTGTGTGTGTGTGTGGTAACGTGGTCTTCTTATTGTAGGCAGCTGAATATTAAACCTGCAGAGAGAGAGAGAGAGAGAGACATGGTTAAATTACACTGCTCTGTGTGTGTGTGTGTACACCCAGTCTGCACAAACAATAAGCTGGCATAAAGAAATGTTTCCCATGTAGCTTTTAGCTCTATGCGTGAAGCGCATTAATATGCATGCAGGTTGATTGGCTGAGGCAGACAAAGGAAGAGAGCAATGGCGCACTTACTGAAACAAGCAGGTTCACAGGGCTCACACTACAGTGGATGGGCCTATGACTTGAGCTGCTTTCTGTTGGGGGGAGGGGGGGGGGTGGAAGGAGAGGGCAGCGGGTTATGGAATGGTTAAGGTTATGGGTTTAGGCATTCTGTATATGCACATGTCATTCTGGGACTGGACTGTGATGACAGTTAGTGTGAGTGGATAAACACTGGGGCAGTCTGTATGGGAGGATGGAAGGTATGGATTTTGATGTAAGGACCATGCTGATGAAGCAAGGTGATCAGATGGTGGTTTATATACTCTGGCTCTGGCTGAGGGTGGAGGAAAAAAAATAATGGGCTTGAACACCTGGGGTTACATTTCAGCAAATGTCATTACTCAGCTCACTTAAATCAACATCCTCTCCACAAGTCAGGGCTGTTCAACAGGAATTATGCAAATATTTTTTTTTCCTGCCAGATAATCCTGATTTTTGACTGTGTATATGAAGGGGTTTTTTTTTTTCTCTCTCCTCCTGTGGGTTATGAAAACACACACGCGTGCATTAGTGTAAAAATGCGGTGATGGAGTAAGTCGCACTGCCGCAGATGGAAAGAGAACCGATTTATGGTGAGACGCATTTGTTATAGAATATGTCAGTACGTCTTTTGAATGATCACCGATCAGCTGATTAGCCTGTGCCAGTGGTATGCCCACAGAACTACTTCAAAGGCCGCGCATCAAAGGTATGAGCCTAATGCCGGCACTAATCTGTCTAACTCCAGAATATATTTGATTTCCAACACGACATATGCCAACATATGTGAACGGGAGCACGTGGAAAAATATCTTAAAAAGGTGAGAAATATGAAAGAGGTTAACATTGCTATTTCTCATGCGCTGCCTTTGAAATCTTCAATGGTATTTTTTCCCCTTTGCAAGCGAGCAGCCATCTGTTTCTTTCTCTCCGTGTTTGTTTTCTTCTTTTTCCCTTTTTTTTGTAAAACCTTTTTCTTTTCTCATAATGGGGAGCTGCTGTAAAGGATCCATGAGAGCACTTCCACACACGCTAGCATTATCTCCACTGCTTCTCCCCAACCCAGTCAGGCTGTGTCTCAAATGGTTCACTCATCCAGTCACTAAGGGGTTTCACTGAAACCAGAGGACACAGTCTGGACCGCTCACCATTAAAGACACGGCCGTAGATACTGTGATTAGATCCAGACACACACACACACACACACACTCACCGCTGAAATGTATTGGCTGTTGAAGCGAGGCTTGTCCTCCACGGGGGAGGCGACGGTGGAGTAGCAGGAGGAGGAGGAGGTGTGGCATGGTGAGCTGGGCTCCTCAGACAGGGCTTCGGGGAGGTGACTGGAAACGCAGCCGCTGTCTGAGCCGCTGGAGCCGCTGCCAGACAGGCAGTGAGAGGACGACCCTGAGCTCTCGGTGGCTGTGAACACACAGGGAGCAGAGTGTCAGACAACATACAGCAGCGTCACGGCTGGGGGGGGGGAGGCTAAACTAACTGCACTGGATATGATCTGTGTAATGTACATGCTGTGTTCTGCACTGTGCAACCCCTTGCTGGCTATTGTTCCAAATGCTGCCATGCAAGACTAGCAGCTAATCCTGTAGACTTGTGGCTGTACTAAGCTGTACCATAAGTATTACTGTGAGACTGCTGTACTGAGCTGTACTGTAACTATGCTTGTGAGACTCCTGTGCTATAAGTATTCTTGTGGGACCGTTGTACTAAGCAGTTTCTAAAAGTATTCTCGTGCTAAGCCGTGCTATAAGAATTCATGTGAGACCGCTTTATCAAGCTGTACTATAAAAAGCGATGTGGGACTGCTGTATTAAGCTGTGCTGTATATTACATGTGTTACAACTGAGCCGTACTATAAGTGTCAGTGTTGGACCGCTGTACTAAGTCATATGATATATCTGATATATATATATATGCTATGTATTGACACACTCTGCTGTGCTTTACATACTCATAGAGGGCTGGCTGCTGGTCTCGTGTTCCAGCTCATCCTCTTCGATACAGGCACTAACGAAGGGTCGGTCCCCGGGCAGGAGGCTCTGGCTACTGTACATGTGCAGGTTCAGGGGCCCCAGGAGAGTGGACGAGGATGGGCCC
>NC_044496.1:5343771-5391271 GCF_902362185.1 Chanos chanos | reverse complement strand
GAACCCTGCGCCCCGGCTCTAGAGCGCCCGTTCCGGGGCTGAGAGAACACGCGGAGGCGCCCTGATGATGCGGAGGCTCCTCGGAGGAGGTGCTGCGGGTCAGCCGATGGGAGCCGAGAGGGGTGTGAGGGATTCGGTGTTCGATGCCGTAAGGGCTTCCCGTGGGGGGGGTCTTTGGGGAACAGTCTCGGCCGTCCAGCCTGGGGCCCGCGGGGCTGCAGGGAGTTGACGCGGAGCTGGACCGGGAGGAGAGCCGTTCCCGGGCCCAACCTCCGCCGAAGGCCTTCCTACAGGAGAATGAGACGCTGCCGCTGCGCTCCTGAGGTTTGCCGTCAGAGTGTCTCCTGGGCGCTCCGGGGTCAACGCCACCACCGCTGCCTGCTTTCGGGTCACTCTCGGCAGGCAGGGAGCGCCGAGTCCTCAGAGCTGCTTCCAGCTTCTTCTCAAACATCTGCTTGGTCTCCTGGCACTTGGACCAGGCGAACTTCCACTGCTTCAGGCCCTGTTCGCTCTTCAGCTCCCCGGCGAGGTCCTTCATCTCCTGGAACCGGGCGTCGGGGATGGGTGTGTGCTGGCTGTGGTAGTTCTCCAGGCAGGTGATAACCCCCTGGCATTTTTCGGGCAGGGTGCAGTCCTCCATGCTGATACAGGCCAGGTGGCGCATGCCCTCCAGGGCCCACTCATATGCCTGGGAGGAAAGAGAGAGAGAGAGAGAGAGAGAGAGAGAGAACAAAAACACAATACAGTCAGGCTCACATTCAGAGATGCCTGGGACAGACATGAAAACGAAAGGAGTGTGTGGCACAAGTACCATTTCGGGCTAAAACAGATGGACAGAGAGAGAGAGAGAGAGAGAGAGAGAGAGAGAAGTCTATAATTTACAATAGGATCGTTTTTTACGCATGTTAGGGTATGAACAAGAAGATAAAAGAGTGCCTTTATGGAGAGAGCAGGCACACACAAAGTGAAAGGCTAAAGGAGACAGAGAGAGAAGACAACAGAAAAATGCTTTCATGTTAAATAAAGAGGTATTTACAGAGAGAATGGGAGGTCTGGGAACAGCAGCTTTTTTTTACACACATATCAGCAGCAGGGGAGCTAATGGTTTTAGCACTGTGAAACAGCACTGAGTAATGAGAACAAACACCTCCTCTGATCTTTGCCTTGAAGCCAATCATCCGCTGCTAACAAAAATCACCCTTATCAACAAGAGCTCTAACCATTACAATCCTAGCCCTGGATATCAGGCAATGACTAATCACATCAAATACTCTTAATTAGTGAAAACATATTTCTGTGACTTAAAATACTTTTGAAACAGACTTCAAATCACTGCAAAAATCTGAGCTGAGATCAGCGCTTGTTTCTTTTTACACCGAGCATTTTTGTAAACAGTGAAAAAGGCTCTTATTCTCCTAGGGAAAAGCCAGAGAGAGAGGGAGAGAGAGAGAGAGAAAAGGAGAGAGAGAGAGAGAGGGAGATCTAACTGTGCGTGGAGCTGGCGTTGGAATTTCGGAGAGGATTAGTGCAGATCAAACGCGTGCTGAGACTCTGCCGTGACCCTGAGAAAAAGGCTGGTGCTTGAGACATTCCTAGAGGAGAAACACCTCCCTCTCCCCTCCCTTTCCCACTCTCCCTCTCTTTCTTTATCTGTTGACAGTGCCTCTTCCTCTGCTGTCTTTTTTTTTTTCTTTTCCTTCTTCTTCTTCTTTTTTTTTTGTCCCATACATGCCAGTTCTCCACACAACCACGCTGTTCCCTGAGACCTTGCGTCTCCACATGCCAAAACGTCAAAACGTGACCTCCACGGGAGGGTGAGGTGACACCGTGGCCACATACCAGCGTTTGAGCTTCCTTGGTACCAGGTTACTGAAGCCACGGAGTGGGCTAGAGGTCACCCAGCATGAACAATGCCAACTACAAATGGTCAACACCGCTGAGAACACACAGAGAGACACAGGGAGTAAAATGAGAAAGGAAATAATTGATTATGGTCAGAAAAAAGAAGAAAAGAAAAGAAAAAAGAATATAGTTTGGAGTGAATTTCACAACGCATCCATTTTAATATAAAAGGTCTTAATGTTCCTTTCATGTGTGACTCTCACCGTTTGCTCTCTCAAAGCCGAATCAACGTGTGAGGGACAGTGCTGGCTGATTTGTAGGCCAGTAAGGAAGTCTATTCACTGGCAGTAAAAAAAAAAACAACAAAAAAAACCCAGACCAACTGTCCAAAGTGACAAAGCCACCAAAAGGTTTTAAAGAGGCACTGGGGGTTGTATCCTGAGGGCAACTATGTCTCACCACCTCCCTGATCAAAACGTCCACTGACAAAAAAACCAAACAAAACAAAAAAAAAGACCCTCTGACAACGTTCAGAAAAATCAAAATAAAGTCTCAATGCCACTCCATCCCTCTCTCTCTCTCTGTGACAACGCACGGAGTCGCACACACAGGCCGAGGATGACATCACTGCTGGAATATTGGGGACACTGGGAGCGCTGGCCTTTGAAGTGTGAATGGCTGGTACGGAGAGGGTGTCTGATTGGTGAGATCTGTATTCAGGCGCTAAGGGAGGCCAGCGGTGGGCTCCACCAAAGGCCTCTGCTTTCAAACCAGCCCACAAAGGGGCCAACTCTTTAGGCTGTGAGAGGGTGAGGAGAAAGAGAGGCAGAGGGAGAGAAGGAGCAGGGGGGGAGGGACAGATGACAAAAAAAGACTGGATGGGAGAGAGGGACAGCTCTCGTCAAGGACCCGAGCTTTTGTACGCGGGGATAAATTAAAACTCCCGGCACTCTAAGTAGGTTGAGAGGAATTTTTTTTTTTTCTCTTTACACGTGAAAGAAATCTTCCTTTATTTTTTTGTCCTCTCTAAGAAAAGAGAAAAGGAGGCAAGGTTTTCATGACATCAACCAATCTCTGATCTCATCCTTCAGCCACGACAAGAATGTGTTTTTGTAAAAGCAAGTGTATGCGTGTGTGTGTGTGTGTGAGTACTTTAGACTGGGTTTTATGTGCATAGCTCCACAGAGGGCACGGTCTCTGCATTCCTCCTACCATGGAATCTTCAGTCTCAACTTAAATCCAATCAAAATTGCATTCCAGTCAGATGTCTGGATAAAAACGGCAGACAACGCCAATCGGCCTTACTTACAGACAAAATCAATCACTCAAAGGCACATCGTAACGGTAGCTCAGCGTTCACGAATGTCCAACTCGCCGCGTAAGTCAGCGTCACTGAATTCAGATTACGATGGTAATCACTACTATTCTGGTCTCTCTAGGAGAAATCAGGGCAGTTGAGAGAGCTGCTTTTGAAGTGCTGGGGACCACTGTATTACCTACTCTGAGGTTGTGGTTGGTTGAATATGACGGTTTCGACCTGCTACTCTGGGTTAGGTGGTGAAAGGAAATGGTGACGTGGAGATTGACAGGTGAGAGAGGTGAGGTGTGAATTGCTTTAGGTTTTGGGAAGTGAGTAACTCAGCACAAAGAAAGAGAGAGAGAGAGAGAGAGAGAGAGTTTTTTGCTTTCCTTTTCTTTTTTTTTTAAATGATGACCTCTGTTGCACAACCTTCCACTGACAAAGCGATTTAAACTGTCTGGCCACACTAGATGTGTTTGCAATCAAAAACAGATCAACACCATAAGGAACTGTGATTCTGAGCAGAAACTACTTCAAATTATGTGGCTCTGTTTTTTTTCCCCTTGTTTGTTTCTTTCTGTTCTCGACTAAAAGTTCAAGTAAAGGATGCTCTTCGGTGTTGTGAATAAATTCAGCCAGTCACTTAGCAGCACAAGAGATGTCCCCAAAAGTCCTTACACCCCCCCGGATTCATGTGTTTCTTAATCCATCCATAAAATTGGGTATGAAAGCTCAATCTTATCTTAAGTCAGGAGTAAATACAACATCGTCAGACAGCATCTGTTAACCTTAAATCTCAGACTCTAAAGGAATGCTAATAAAACAGAGAGAGACAAAGAACGAATGATAGAACTGCACCTGTATGATAACTAGGGCCTGTCAAATACAATTCATCAGAGATTGATAAATCAGTGCGTGAGATCAGGAATAACTCTGCAAAAAAATCCTTGCGCCATGAAATTAATCCATTAATCACCATCGGATCAATTATCCACAGATATTGTCGTATGACTGATGAGAGTAATTTACATTATGAGTCATCCTCGGGCATAAACAGGCTTTTTGTGGAGAATGTCCACAGCAATGGGGACGTATGCTTGTGTCGCCCCCCCCCCCCCCCGGTTTTGTGTTAAAACTTCATGAATGTCAATACCCGGAGTGGGGGGTGGGGGTGTCTCCAGGAAGAAGTGTTCAGCTATGCCATGCATGGGTGCGTACCCATCACACACACACACACACACACACACAGAGGACACAAGACGGCTGGTGACAGATGTGTATTCCGGCTCCTCTCACTTTTCTGTGGCTGAGGCGCCTTGTGCTTAAATGGAGTGTGCTGGATAATCGTATTGGATATGCAGAGCAGTCTAAGAGGGGGGTCGGATATTAGATGCAGCTGCTCCATTGAGTAAAGACCCCCAAAACCCCCTTTGAGCCCCAAAAATCACTTCCCCACTCCACTAAACTACTGCCTGATGAGCTAAGCACCAAGCGTGCCCGGGCCAACTCCACCCCCCCCATGTATATTGTCTTCTGTTTAACCCTGGCTTGAGTGTGTGAAAAGTAACAAAAGCAGAGTTTTACCTCCAGATCATTTTATCTGTCATTTCCAGAGGCTCATAAACAAGAAGCAGATGCTGAGCAAATTGGAGCAATAAAATGGAAGCTGTTTTTCATATCTGTGAAAGCTCTCTGGGGTTTTATGGAGGGTAATAGCTGTATGGAAAACGCCAAGAGGAACACGGGACTGTCGTGGTCTCTTCCAGCATTCCGGGGGGGGTAGGGGGGGGGTCTAGACTTCACTCACGTGAAAACTGTAATCACCTCTTAGTGATTTCTGGTTTATGAGGAGGGGAACAGGAAATGGAGGAGGGTGAAATACAGGTGGGAATTTGGGTCTGAACAGCATTGTATGGTTAAAATAGGGTTAAATGAGACTTGAAGCTACGCCAAAATCTTTTACGTTTTAAATTCATGCGACTACTGCTTAGAGAAGCGGACTGACATAATGGACCGTTATCAGAGCAAGACTTTTTAAGGGGAATTTCAGAGTGAAATATATACATCCTTGGCCTGAGACGGTGTTGTCGCTGACAATAAAAAGTAGTTCAATTGATTGTACATATTAATCTCACCTCACTAGGAAAATAACATGTAAAATCACATTCAATCATAAATATCAAATGTGCTCTCATTAGGCCTTTTATACTAGAAATATCTGGGTGTAAGTGTGTCAACATTTATATCACTATGTGCGTGCATGTGTGTGTGTGTGTGAGGTTTTAATTGTGTATATTTGCCAGCACAGTACCACTGACCCTGGGGCACTGTGTCAGTGGAACAGGGAGGCATATGAGTGTCTGAGTGTCTAAGTGTGCGTCTGTGTGTGTGTGTGTGTGTGTATGTGTGTGTGTGTGTATGTATGTAATTTGATTGAGTGAAGCCCAGCAGGGGGTTGGGAGAATGGAGCCTGTAGAGAGAGCCAATCAGCCGGCATTAGAGCCATCAGAGTGGCAGTAATCAGACCCAATCACAATGCTGATCAGTATGAGGTCTGGTGAGCCGTTCAGAAAAGAAAGCAGGAGCTCTTATTAAGTGACGCAGGACACCCTCTGGGACTAAACATCACTCTCAACAGCAGCTATACAGACAGAGGAAACGCGCCCTACCCAAAAAAAAAACAAAAAAAAAAAAAACTAGGCCTTTTGTTGACTTTTTTGTTCTTTTCACTTATCTCGTCTGCTTTGGGCCACCTCTGATAAGAGAAAGGGGGAACGTGGGCATTCAGCAGTGGGGAATGCCATCGGGAAAATCAATAGGATTCCATTTTCGTGACAATCAGTTAAGCATAAAAAGCAAGTAGTTTATCAAAATGCAACTGAATCAAATACTCACTGCACTGGACATGACTTGAACTACAGAGAGTTTTGAAAACATATATGATTTAACGTACTTTTTAAACAGCAGTCCATATTCCTCCGATCGAATATTAGGGCCGGTTAAACCCAGCGGGTCTATTAGCCCTGTGACTAAATATACTCTGATATACCTGCTCCAGTGATTTGCCAACATGTCGTTAACAAGCTTTAGATCAAACAGTCACCAAGCCTTTTGTACCAGCTTGTTTTCGGGAGGAGAGGAGGTGTAAAGGTAGATGGGAGGAGTTTGAGAATCTGACAAGTTTGTTTAGTTGTCTTTTATTTTCATTTTTCTGAGCGCTGCGTTGTAGCTACAGGTGCTAACCTGAGGTTTACGGACAACGAGGAAGGCCCTAGAGGTCCCTGTGGCAGGAAGAGCTAGTCAATGGATTGACAGGCCTAATTAAAAGAGCACGGAGCTTGTTTTTGTCCTCCAGAGGCCTGTCCCCTGCAGTCCGTTGGGGGTTTGGGGGTTTGAAAGACGTGGGGGGGGGGGGGGGGGGGGGGGGGGGGGGTGCCGGCCTCCATGCCTCACGTCCAGTCAAGCGGTGTGTTTGGAGGACACAACCAGTCCTGCTTTAGCAATAGGGGTCACTCAAAGAAAAGCCCATCCTGGACTAAAGCGTTGATACACTCTGGCGTCTTCTGACTCTGTGTGGCTCCATTCATTTTACACACTTACACACACACACACCCACACCCACTTACACACTCACACACACATGCACACATACTACAACTTTTTATAGGCCAGGTATTGCTTTGAGTCTCACTCTGTTATGTCAATGAAACAAAAAATTCCAAAAACGCCCCCCCCCCCCCCCCCCAAACAAACAAACAAAAAACACACCATTGCCAACAGCTGTTGCAACTGTGAGAGACTGACACAAGCTCCTGCCAGCAATAGAGTAACAGGAAACAGATCCCTATGACCATGAACACCACAAAGCAACCCACAGCCCATGATCTGACGCAGCCGACATGCACATAAACACACAGCAGAGACTGTGCACTTCCCATGCGATGAAGGAGAGTGTAAAAAAAAAAAAAGAGAGAAGCTCTTTAGTAAAGCCAACTGCTTAGGACTACACTGATGACACGTGGCTGCCCCTGATCTACAAGACTCAAAATGTGTTGATCTGTCACACATGGTGGAGAAAAAAACAACAAAACACCTGAAGAGTAGCAGCACAGTTTAACCCCACACCACACAGCCAGTCTGAGCCTAAGCTGCCCGGTAAACATCACTGTAGAGTGTAACAAACTGATCTGAGAAAGCAGAGTGGGGGAGAGAGAGAGAGAGAGAGAAACGGGGAGGGATAGCAGTGAGAGTGGGTGAACTATCCATGGAGAGTAACTGCACTCCCCTCAAACCTCCCAAAAAACCTCAGTAGGCTAAATGCTGAATAATCACTCACACACACACACACAGCCAACACGCTATCAACACAAGCTTTCCTTAAATCTCACAATCTTAGTCAAAAGCCTGAATAAGTTCAGTTACCCCGTCAGACCAAAGCAATATTAACATCAGGAGAGTCTCAGCTTTCACCGAATCCCCTCCAAAAAATAACTCCACCATGATCATCAATCCACACAACAAGTGTACACAGAGTCCACACACGAGCCCACTACAGGGTCCAGGCCCCTGGTTCTGAGTGTCTAGGCAGGCCAGTGAAGAGCAGAAGTGCCCTACCTCTCCGTGGTTCTGTCCGTTTTCCTTCTCTGGAAAAGAGCCGGTAGTCCCGTGAGTAGAACAGGGAGCAGCAGCGGTCATCCTGCGCTCTCTCTCTCTCTCTTTCTCTTTCTCCCTCTCTCACTCTCTGACTGACTGACTGTAGCAAAGGACCACTGGCGCCCACTCCCCCTCTCCTCTCCACCTCCTCCTCCCTCTTTCCCTCTCTCACTCTATTCACAGGCAAATGCTAGTCTAAATACCAGATGGGCCAGCCCCAGCAACTGGGGGCAGTGAGGGTAGTAAGAGAGGGGGGAGCAAAGGAGAGAGAGAGAGTGTGTGTGTGTGTGTGTGAGTGTGTGTGGTGGGGAGGAGGGGGGGGGGGGGGGGGTTGTCGCCAAACTACAAAGCCTTCAGTGATGAGGGGGAGGAAGCCACAACTTGGCAGTGGAGTGTTACCTGGACTCTATGAACCCCAACAGGCTGACAGAGAGCGCAGGCTACGCGGATGATGGATGAGCGGGGCCTGTGCCCACCAGCCCTGCTCTGTTGTTTGTTATTGTACCCTGCCTGCATGCTTAGGGGTCTTGATGAATGGCTCTGATGTGGCTTGATCAATTACGGTTGAGGGTCCTGCGGACATGGCAGGCCGGCGGAATATGTTTAACTCTTGCCAGCGTAGGCCGAATGTTCGATGTGTGCAGGCTTTCCAAACAATGGAGAGAGTGAATTGGGAGAGCTTTGGTGGAGGTCCTTGGTATGGTTCCATTTTTATCTGCATGCGGGATGGTCAGTGCAGATGTAAGCTGGGCTTTCAGATGCTAATGTTGTCCAGTAGGCAGTGACGGAGGAGGAAACGTGAGTGAAGGATCACGTTAAGGGATCTGGGATCCTTGGAGACGCGGAGTATCAATATCCTGATCAATAGCTGGCCGCTCACAGCCTGTTACAGACAGATTCTCAGCTCTCATATCAATATATGGCCTTTCAGACCCACTGAGACGCATCAACAACTGCCACACATGTCACGCATATGACAGCCGGCATTCATCCTCCTCACTACAATCTGTCACCTCCTATGAGGCACTCTGATGGGTGGATCTTTAAAACATTATTCTGGAGAAAACGTCAAAAGCGAAGATTTGATTTATTACAAAAAAAAAAAAAAAAGAAAAACAGGAAGATCCAGATGCAGCCAGCAGATCACGCACCAGCCTTTGACTTTAAATTAAATATGAAAAGGTTTGAAAAGAAAACGCAAATTTCCTAAAAGAAACCAAAAGAAGAAAAAAAAAAAAGCGACGGAGAAGGAGTGAAGTCTTGCCGTGGATCTTTTACTCATCAAAGTGTGCTGAATATTTGGGCGTAGAGCCACCGGTTTCTGGCGGAATTCTTAAAGGAAGGGCCGCGTAGCTTGGCAATCATTAATAATAAGCTTGGAAAGAAGACAAGGGACACAGAGGTAGTATTTCCTCTGATTATCAATGTATGAGCTGAGATCTTTACCACAGCTTTCATTCGAGCTCGTTCGGCCAAAGCTCACAGTCGCAGGTGTACGGAACGGGGTGAAGTGCTGAGGAAAAGATTCTGACAGATTCATTCAGCCAAAACCAATACAACTGTGTGAAAGACAGTCATCTTGTTTTAGATCCTCTAAAAAAAGAATAATAAAAAAAAAATCTTCAACAGATACAGAGTGAAGTCCAATAAAACGTCAGTGCATGGACGCACAAAGAAGGGAAAACAATTTTCACAATCTAAAGCAGGAGGCTTAAACGGCCACTCAGTCTAAATGTAAATTATTTCTCTGTCACGTAAACAAAAACATGTAAGGGAGGCGTGGAGTACAAACCTGCTCTGCTTTCTTCGAACGAGACAAATAATGAATAGTCTACCTAAAACATGACTGGTTTAGGGGAAGGCGTGTGTGTGTGTGGTTACTGATCTCCTATGGTTGCTACGGCAGCGTGAGGAGGGTTTATTGGCGTGTGTGTGTGTGTGTGTGTGTGTGGAGCGTGTGGTGAGGTTCGTGGGCCGTGCTTTAAGTGCTCATGACACTGCTGCTTTCTCTCTCTCTGACACTCCTGCATGTTCACTGTGCTCCTCTTCTCTGACCTGCCCGTCGGCCTTTGTCCTAAAATCACACGTGTGGGAAATGGCCTCTCCGCGTTCGCCTCGGTGTCTGTGCGCCGGCCATCTGGAGCGCCGTGAGGTTCAGTGACCGTACACGAGACGGGAGGACAGGCCCGGGGGGCACAAAATGCCCAACTTAATACCCCCCACAACATCACCCCACCCCACCCCAAGGACAATAACCCTGCACAGCGAAGAACCAATACAACAAAGCCTTTCACTGCCTCAGTGCTGCACTGTCACTTTCATCACTGATTTTGCTGTGTGTTTGCCTGCAGGGCCTATGTGCTAGACATATCAATACAGTGTTTGTCACCCAGCGTGTGTGTATGCGTGTGTGTGTGTGTGTGTGTGTGAGTGTGTGTGTGTGGACAGGCACTGCTTAAGCACAGTGAGGTGCTGCTGTCTGTTTTTGTCTTTAAAGAGTTTCAGTAGAAGTTAATTAAATAAAATTTAAAAAAAAAAAGATTCTAAATCACAGTTACTAAATTCAGTTTCAGTTCAGTCAATGAAAAAAAAAAGCACTTCATTAACTGTAAACAATCCATTCGTTACATTCAACTGGAGCTAGAGTTTATTAGAGTTTAATTGGTTGTAATGCTGCTGTAAAAAGCTAATAAAACGCTTTTGAAGCTAACGAATCACAAACACTGTACTTATTAATTATTCAGCATAATCACCCGCTCAATGCAGAGCCAATTCCTTTTTGCCTTTAAACAAAGGGTCAAGCTGAATGAGGGGGAGGTATAAAATGGAAGTGACAGGCAGTCATACAAGACATTGTCTCTGCAGCCCATCCTCCTTTCTCAGGCTGGTGCATTAACATAGGCCAGCCTGCCTGGATACCGGGCACACAGCACAGGACAGGACCGCTCTGATTCAGGGCTAGGCTGACTTGTCATCAGTCACAAATTAAGAACCGAGGCCTCAAACGCCACTCCTCCTCGCCGTTACTGCTCACACATACATACACACACACACACACACACACACACACACACATGCAGTGGCTATAAAGAGACTTAGCACAGCTGTGTAACACCCAAGAGGAGGTCACTAATCATGAAATATGTTTATTTTATTAAAAAGCCCTGTTTCTTTTTCTTTTACAACCTAAAAGTAAACCAAGAGTATCATAAATTTTGTGGAGTTAAAGAAGGGCATTATAGACAAAAAAAATGAGACACACTTCAACAAAAATAGTTATATTGAGTATGAAAAACCAGGGGTCACCCCAAGGTGGCCCTCATATTTAAATAAAGCACACTAAAAGCACTTAACGATACCTGTCATCTTTAAAAGGCATGCATAAGCACGTACGACCTAATCTGCAAACCTGTTGAGTGCTAGGGCTAGTATAAAAGGTTAAACAGTGACCTGGGCACAGAGAGCAATGCATGTAAATTAGACTGAAATGAGCGTGTGATGTCCCTTTTTTGTGATATTGAACTAAATCTTCTGCCCTTGAATGAACACAACAGTGTACCAACAGATGGCAGGAGAGCCCTGACTCAGGCCCTGTGTCCTGAGAGGGGGGTTGGGGGGTGGGGGTAAGGGCAGAAGAGTGCCTGGGGAGGGGGGGGGGGGGTGGGGGGGGGAGCACACTGAACAGCCTGTCAGGAGTGAAGTATGATTATGTTAATTCTAAAATCTGATAGCGGTCAGTCTCCGGGCCAGTGAGAGACCGTGATGTTCCTGCTAGCTGACACTAGATGGACTACACAGATAGACGAAGCTTTATCAAATTCCACAATATGTTTGCACATCCAGGGCAGGCTATCTGGAGTGTTTCACAGCTACACTACTGACACTGACTCCTTAACTTGATTTGAATGCAGTCTGTGTTTGCAAAGATGGGAAGATTATTCAACAGTCAGGAAGATTACAGTCTGTCTTCAGTCCCAAAAGCCTTGCTATCCATGCCATACATGCATATTTTGTGTGTGTGTGTGTGAAAGAAAGAAAGAAAGAAAGAAAGAAAGAAAGAAAGAAAGAAAGGACAAGGAAGAAGTGTGCATGAGAGAGAGAGAGAGAGAGAGAGGAAGAGCGGGAGAGAGAGAGAGCGAGAGCGAGAGAGAGAGAGAGCGAGAGAGAGAGAGAGAGAGAGAGGGAGAATGTGTGTGTGAGATTACTACTGGTCAAACATTTCCATGAGAGCTAATGTGTCCTCACACATTCTTTTCTCTTAAGAGACTCTGCCATCTTTTGCTAAACTCACCAGTCTCTCATACGTACACTATGTAATACATACAAGGCTCTCTTTACACGGGCAAAATTTCAGAATGGCAAGTCTGTCATTCAGCGCTGTTCTTTGCTCCCACTGACTTGGAAAAAAAGAAAAAAAGAAAAGACAATTGCTTTCTTAGATGGAGGGCGGATTCTAATTTGAGACCGTTCATTGTGAAGTCATCCTACTACAGGCAGTCAGACAGAGCCCAGGATGACAGTGTAACTGTATGTAAGACAGCCTTTCAGAGAGCCATGAACGCATTACAGACCCAACCAGAGCACTGCCTATTGTGTTCAGTGGGGGGGTGGGGGGGTGGGCAGGGGGGCAGATGCAGAAGCCGAAAAGAAAACCGATTCAGTAAAAGCACTTTGCTCTCAACTGTGCTACAGCAAACACCTTCTCTCCACTGGGGGAATTCTCAGCACTCGTTTTCGAAATACAACTCATTGTTGAGAGAAACCAAAAAAATTCTGTAAAAAGATCCTTACAAAAAAGAAAACGAAAACAGCTATCCTAGTGTTTACGTAGATCTCAACAGGTGTACTCTGAACCGTGACCTTCGTCTTACCCCGTCTGGCAAAAAACAGTTAATAAGAAACTCACGAGGGTGCTTCAGAAAAGAGAACAACAGACTGGTTTATCTGGTTACAGTGGCATAGCTGAAAGGATTTCTCATCTTAAAGTCACGGCTTGTCAAATGCACTATTTTTCCACGCAATTTACAACCCATAATCAAAGCAGAGAAGAGATGAAAAAAAAAAAAAAAAAGAAAAACTTGCATACCACGTCTCCTCTTACCTTGTCAAAAAACTCGTAGAGTCTGACGGTTTTGTCGATTTTGTCCTTGGTGTCCTCCACCCTCTGGGAAAAGTCGTGGAGATGAACCCAGAAAGAACGTACTTTCACCTCATAGACCTGCAGCTCCGCTGAGGACACGTCCTCCCACCGCTCCAACCGCTTCAGCAAAGCCTCTCCACCTTTACAGTGCTCCTACAGCCCAGAGACAGAGACAGAGAGAGAGAGAGAGAGAAGTGCAGTCACTCAGTTAACACATACCTATATTAACCATGGGCATGAACAGGAGACAGACAGAGAGAGGGAGAGAGAGAGAGAGAGAGAGAGAGAGAGAGAGAGAGATGGGAGGGTGGCTCACTTGGTGAGTACAATGAGTCAACTCTTAAAAACACCATAAGTTAAAACACAAGTATATTCATGTGCAGTCAATGATTTCTTGAGTATCAGTAGCATCGTATGTGTAATATGAGATTTCATATTTCCATCAGTCGACTGTAAGGCCTGACCCAGCCTGCATGGCCTCAGTGATACCTGAGGACAGCAGTCAAATAACACAGGTCAGCCGAATGCTTCTCTGTGGTTTTCCCAGACATTAAACAGACCGGTGAGGGGGTGAAGAGGTTAGTGTGGAAGGGGCTGAAGGCCTGAGGACATACGTAAGCAGCGGAGTAGAAGTCTCTGAAAAGAGCCTGTTTCTTATGCAACTGCTCCAAGGAATCCTCCAGCTCACTCAGAGTCTGCAGACGGTTCTCTCCCACCTCATCGATCCACTGGCTTACCTGCATACGCACACACACACACACACACACACGCGCGCGCGCGAACACACAAAGAAAGAGAGGGAGTGAAACAGACTGTGAGACATCCTATCAATCATTCATCACGAGTTTAAATGTCACAAGTAATTGCCTTTCTAAGATTCTCAGGGTACTGTTTGAATTTGATACAGCAGAATGAGCATGAGAAACTGAAACATCAGTGGGAAAAAGATTTGGCACAGTATAAGCACAACGTTAAACATCAGTGAGAAAAAAACTTAATCATGTGTGACAGTATCTAATCCAGCACAAATCCAGCACAGTACAGGATCCCGAGTTCTTGAAATCTGTGTGTGTGTGTGTTTATGTGTTTGCTTATGCGGGTGTGGAAGACTACACCAAAGTATGTGTGTGTGTGTGTGTGTGTTTGAGTGCATATGCTTATGCAAGTATGGAAGATTACAACAAAGTGTTTGTGTGGGTGTGTGTGTGTGTACACCCGTGCATATTTGCATTTGTGTCTTCATTCATAGTGTGTATTTCTGCGTGTGTGTGTGTGTGTGTGTGTGTGTGTGTGTGTGTGTTTATATGTATGCATGTGCGTGTGAGAGAACCTATATCAGCATTTCTTAGCAAATTCATGCCAACTGTTTTGTTTTTCTTTTCCCACTCAAGGCCTGAGGACACAGTCACCCGCTGAACAAATGAGACGCATAAATCGAGGACTAGCTGGAGGAGCAGCAGGAGCTGCAGGAGCAGCAGGAGCGGCAGGAGCGGCAGGGGCGGCGGTGCGCCGAGGTGCTGCTCTGTGTTCTGTGCTGGGTAAACTGTTCTGTTGTGTTGTACAGAGGAGCACGACTCTGACCGTGCAGGTGTGACACGGCTAACAGGTGGTAGAGTGCAGGGTGACCTGCGTGTTACTTATCGATCAGCGTGGTTGTTTTGGAGACGTTGTGAGGGCAGTGACAGTCATGTAAAATGAAGTGAATTAAAATTCGTCAAATTACTCAATGACGTTTCAAAAACTTTGTTACAAGAAAAAGAGAAACGGGGACCATGAGAGTTCCGTTCAACACTCTTCATCTGCCTTACACATTTTACAGTCTCAAAAACTGATACACAAATAGGCATAATTGATCGATAAAATGAGTTAACCAGACTAATAGTGTAGAACAGGAGTTTGAATGCCCACCTCTCTGAAGCCTTCCTCCAGGCTTTTAAACTCCATGATAAACTCCAGTTCCTGGGTGCATTTATTGGACAGCTTCACCAGCTTGTGTACCAGCTCATCCACCTGGTTATACAGCCTTCCCACATTCTCCACAGCATCTCTGTGACACAACAACAACAACAAAACACACAACCTTAAGTATACACTCTACTGATGCTAGCACAGTTTATTTAACCTTCCTTTTCAAATTACAATCCATGGGACAGACACTGTCATCATAAACGATTTCAGCAGTATTCACTGCAACCCAAGTAAGCACATAATCAGGTTCCCCTACAGGATCTCACTCAAACCTGATGGTGAAACTTACTGTATCAAAGGTGTTATGTATCCTGTCAAAGAAAAGAGAAAAAAAAAATCCAGAAATATATTCTAAATAGAATCCATTGTATTCCTTTGGTAGAGACAGGGCTTGTTTAATGAAAACTTAGCAATGACAGCTGAAACTACAGTAGAACACAGCTGACATGCTATTGGTAAAGGGAGCTCGAAAGAATGCATGTGATTGGTGTTTGGCTGACGAGGCTGCAAACTGATTGGTGGTGGCTGACTGGCAGAGTGGTCAGGCGGTGTAAATCTGTTCAGTGTGCTTGGATTGACCATCCACTCCCACATTGCTCAGCTGTGCTTAACCTCATCACCTCAAATCAATGCACAACTACACATCACACACTCACACTGAGGTGGTTGTGTGCGTGTAGAGAGAAAGAGAGAGAGAGAGAGAGAGAGAGAGAGAGAGAGTGAGAAAATGAGAGGGAGAAAAAGTGAGAGAGAGAGAGAATGTGAGATGGACAGAAGGAAAAAAAAAAGGGAGAGACAAAGAAAGAAGCTGAAAAAAGTTGTGTGTGTGTGTGCGTGCGTGATGTGTGTCTGTGTTTGTGTGTCTGCATCTATAAATATTCTTGCTTTCGTGTGTCTATCTCTGAGCAGGGAAACATTAGCACAGAGTGTTAGTGCATAATGACTGCGCACATTGTGAGAAATCCCTGAGGTTGATAAGTCAAAGATGACTTCATTTCTTGTGCGGCTCACTTCCACAGAGAGCTGCATTGTCTTCTAATTAAACATTCATGCATCGTTTCCCTCTAGCGTGTAGACAACTGACCGGGCGTCAGAGTATCCCTGGACAACGCATCGCGAGACAGTAAATAAAACAATGTGGAGTTATTATTGATGACTCACATATCCATATATTTGGCAGATGAATCATCTAACACACACACACACACACACACACACACATACACATACAATTATATCCTCCAGCTCATGCTTTGACCCCTCCTGTTTGATTACAAAAAGCACACACTCTCTCTGTCTCTCTCTCACACACACACACTCACACACACACGTACAGACACACACACACAATTATATCCTCTAGCTCATGCTTTGACCCCTCCTGTTTGATTACAAAAAGCACACACTCTCTCTGTCTCTCTCTCTCTCACACACACACACACTCACACACACGTGTACACACACACACACATACACATACAGAGTGTAAAGAGAAAGGCTTAGGGAGTCTGTGCTGAATTGTCTGTGTAGTAACTGGACTGTTCTGTCAGTCTAGATGCTTGTGTGGGTATTTGCTTTATAAAGGCATTCTGCACCACCCTGTAGAGTTTTGACACTGCTCCAAGGCTGTGCCACTGATGTAGAAATATACTGAATGGAATAAGACACACGTTTAAGGCACGGTGCTGTTTAAACTTTGTCTCAGACGGGCTTTTTGACGTCTTCTCTCAAATATTTTTGCCTAAATGTCCAGCAGCAGTAGCAGTTGTCTTTTCTGTGTTATTTTTCTCCCTGAATAAAACATAGGGACCAGAAATCCCCTTCCTCCTTTTTTTTTCGTGCCTGAGGTGCAGCAGAGGGATCGGTTCATGACAAATGAGTCTTTGGTTTTCTCAGTGTGGGATTCTTTCTGGGCACGGCTCTTTTACAATAGAGCGCTGTCGCTCACTATGCATTAGCCAATAGACGCCTGAGGCAAGATTAGCCCCCGCTCTCAAAAAAAACAACAAAAAAAAACATTACCTAATAAGAGCTTGACGATCAAGACAAGCTGATTGTCAGGCTTGAAAAAAAGAAAACTGATTGTCGTCCACAAAAAAAAAAAAGAAAAAAGAAAGAAAATAAAGAAATGAAAGGGTTAACTTGAGGATATCACTGTTTGTGTGTATGTCTTAGATAAGAAAGATTGTCTTTCGCTGAAAGGGTTTTCTAGAGCTTTAGATTTCACCCTCTGAAAAATAAACACCGGTAATGATTCTCCTTGTTTACCATTCCAATCATCCCTGTTTCTGACAACAGTACAGTTTTGATACAATGTTGTTATCAAAAAAGACCGTGCTTCACAAAGAAGGCTTTCTCAGCAAGCCACCTGACTGTTGTAAGCAAGACTGTTGAAGAGTCAGGGTTGTTTCGTATATATTGTTAAGATGTGTCTAGTCTTATCTATTTAACTGAGTCATCTCAGTTTTTTTCCATGTCCCCCTGGGTACAAGGCAGGACTTTCTCCATCACACACCCTGACAAATCTGACTCATATTGCACATACTGAACCAACAGGGAATGTCAAGAAAGCCCTGCTGTTTCAGAGAGAGAGAGAGAGAGAGAGAGAGAGAGAGAGAGAGAGAGAGAGCGATAAGAACTGTTTAAGGCTGTTATGACTCCAGCATCAAGCTGAAAGTCAAAAACAGGATCGCGGTGACCCTGGGAAAAGTGGTATCGCTCACTCTGTCTGTTTGGGAGGTGAGAATGTGGGATACTCAGTGATACTCTCAGCCGGTGTGTGCCAAGGGCTTTCTATACTCGGAAGTGACTCATGCTAGGAAAAGCAAACAGTCAGGCGAGTGCTTCCAAGGCTATCTGCAGATTGAGTATCTGGACTTTTTGGCATAAATGAAGGAATCTTGAACTCTTTATGAAGATAATCTGTGTAAAGGCAGCAGGAGACCAAACCTTTGGCGAGGAGGGGAGGTCTTAAAACTCGAACCCTGCTGAGATATTAGTGCTATATCCAAATCAATGAATGTTAACAGACACCTTCAGGCAAAGCTACGGATCTGCATTGAATTGCTCAGGCAAAGTGGAATGATGAAGCTAATCACTTCAAGAATGTCACAGCTCATCCAAGAATAACCCAAAGAGGGACAAGGTCCTTCCATTTCAAACGCATAGAGACCGTTTAGGTTTCACGACTTAACGATGCTCCTAAAGAGCATTAGCTTCAGACTCAAACCCTTCAGGGCCAGATTTACTAACGCTTTATTTAGTGTTTTAGCATGTGATAATAATCAGCGCACACAAAGTAAAGACTGATACATAGCCGGTAGTGAAGGATTAAGATATTTGGGACACGTTGCTATAAACCTCTGGGCTTAAAAAAAAAAAAAAAAGTTTGAGTTCGGGCCATAGGTGAAGAATAATCTAAAAAAAATCCAACCAAGGGCTGACATGTTTTGGACAAACTGTCTGAATTTGGAGCTCTTTCAGGGGAAATGATTTGAACAAATCAAACACACTGTACATCAACGCGAAGCAGGGAGACAGATACGGGAGAAAAGCAAGAGGGAGAGACCGTGAGACTGAAAGCAGAACCGAGAAAAGTCCCTATTTTTGGAATTTAGCTCTCCAGCGTGTCAATCAAAGCTCTTCCTCATCTCTCTTATCTTTCCATTACTGAACACGTTTCCTCCAAAACAAAGGCTTAACTCACGTACCTGAACCAGGAGGTGCACACCAACGCACGGCATGGAAAGTGGGAGAAAGGAGCAAAGCTTTTTTTTATTTTTTAACAGAAAGACTGTTAAAGATCATTTTGTAAGGAAGCCGGCACAGTAAAAGTAACATGTTTTACTGTACCGGCCGGTGTGAGAAAGCCGGTACGGTAAAAGTACATTTAATCTGAGGAAGCGCAGGGACAAAGATGACAGCATTGAACGCACGGTAAGGTCACTGACGTAAATCTCTCTACAACGTCGAAAAGCCGTGACATAAACCCCAAGAGTGAAAGCCTTTGACTGAGCTGGGCCTTGTCATAATAGGACAAAAATCAAGCCGAACAATAGCGGAGGTTTGTCTTCCACTGTTACACACTTGCTGTTCCCGACACACCTGTGCAGACGGTTATTGTGTCTCTGTCAGCCGAGCAATTGTGTTTGGGCACATGAGCTGCAGGAGGAGGGGTTTGAAGACTGGTAAGACTACAGGTATGGTCATACACACACACACACACACACGGGTTTCAGGTTACACCTCTCTGCGGGATCGCCGTGCCGACCACGAGCAATCCTAAAAACCCACAGTCCTTCACTTAACGCACATCGTACCGCTAGCTTATTTGCACGACAGAGAGAAAGGAACTCACTCTTATTTGCGTGGCCAGAGTTACACATGCTAGTGCTGAGAACCCCTGGGTTCCATTAGATACAGGTTTTTCATGTGTACGTGTTACACTTCAGTGTATTCAACAGGCTGTACAGCTCCCGGGACTGGCAGGGAACCTCAGAGTGTGCCTTTAATGGAGTCGGAGACTCCAGAGGTAAACAAGGCTGCAGACAAGACCAGAGTTATGTCTCTTTACACAGCCTTCAAAGCTTTGACCCTGAACACTTCCAGACCTGTCAGCTGACCCCTGTCTGGAACTAAACACACACACACAAATACATGCACAAACACATGTAAAGGGACCCTGCTTCACTTTATCACAAGGAAGTCTAAAAATATTTTGTTCTTGTCACGTCTCACAGACATAGCCACCAAGGGATGATGATGTTCTCTAAAAGTGCACAAGTGCACAGAGTAAACTGTTACAAGCCTCCCCAGGGCCCTCTAAATCAAACAGAACTTAGTATTAGGATAGAGCATCCAAACACTGATAAGATAATGAGAGAGAGAGGGGGAGAGAGAGGGAGAGAGAGAGAGAGAGAGAGAGAGAGAGAGAGAGAGATTAAAGCTTTCGGGTGAATGTGGAGAGCAGAGAGCTTGAGATGGTGATAAGAGTACTCCTCTTGGCTTGGCTCAAGCACACACACACACGCACAAACACTCACATATACAAACACGTGCATGCACAGTCTAAAACATTCTCCATCCTAGTCAAACCTTGGATATGTTTAAAAGATTCTCTGTACACACACTCTCCATCTCTTTCCATCAAAAAGGCCAGTTTGTTTTGGCAGGTATGTTTCGGCCACTTTTAAAATCAGGATAACATTCAGATGCAAATGCTCTGGTTCGCTACGAAGTAACCGCTAAGAGCACGTCTTGATCTGGTTGTAATGGTCTGCTACAGAACAAACAAACACGTTTGACAGGAGGAACAAAACACGCAAGGAGAGAGTGAGAGAGAAGTGCTCTGGGCTACAGTATTATTTTCCTCTGCTTTGTAAAGAGATACTCTAAGATGGGTTCAGTGACCTCGTACAAAATGAGCATGAATATGAAGCTCTAGAATACTGAGGCACACTGTAATACATGGGGGAAGCAGCCTTGGAATCGAAGTGTGAATGAAGTGGTGCTATGCTTTTTCTAGGTTATCTGGGAATTTCTTTTTTTCCCACTGGGTTCTCTCACCTGCAATCATCGTGTTTTTGCTGATGATGTCCGTAAAGCATGTGTCTGATTTCACAGTTCTCACCTGTAGTCCTCTGTGAGGCTGACACAGGTCTCCTCCTTGCGTAGTCGGGAGAGAGCGGCCCCTCCCTCTAACTGCAGACGGACCAATCGGCTGTCCTCCAGCACGCTGCACATTAGGTCCCTGTACTTACCCAGCATCGCCTGAGCCTCCTGTAACACACAACACACTTACAGTCATTACTTACACACACACACACCCACATGCACACACACAAAGGGGGGAAAAAAAACAACAACTGCTAAATCCACCTTAATAAATCTCAGTGACAAAGGCTTCCTGCACACTGTTGACCTGATCTGAGTGCATTTGGTTCTTGTGGCTAAAGAGAAACAGTGAAATACATTTCATACACTCAAAGTGAAATCCTGTAACCACACCTGAAAAATTTTACAGAGACATTCATTCCTTCGTCCATTCATTCATTTACAAACAGGACGTGGCACTGATTCCAGAACAGTAACAAAGATTCTTCTTTGTCTTACTGTCACATAGTTGCGATCCGACCATATTGTGACATTGGCGATGACTCAGATGAACAGTTAAACCTTATAAAACACACCACACCAGATTCTTCTCTGGAGCTGAGCGCACATGATAAAGTGATAAACACGTTCAGATCAAAGAGCGGGAGGTCCACAGAGGCAGAGGCAAAATAATGTCATGACTCCAGCATGTCAGCACATTCTGATAATCATACACAGAGACCTGCACAGCACAGCACAGCGCACAAGCCAGAGTATGGGAAAAAAAGCAGAGAGGCTTCGAAAACACACTGTAATTACTTTAATTATTCACTGTCACTGTCTCTGTACTTACACTGGAATGCCAGAGAAGGATATTAAAAAACAAACACACAACAAAAAAAAAAAAAAAACAAGCTCTACGCTTAAAAAACAATCTTGAAGACTCGCAGCTCCTCTAGCTTTACATCAGACCAAAGACCTGGAACATTGAGTGGGACTGTCAGGGGGGAGAAAAACCTGGGATATCAGAGGGCCTCTTAATCCTTAAAAACAGGCCCCTGGGGGTCAACTCCAGAAGAGTGCAAGAGAGGGAGGGGAGAGAAGAGAGATGTAAAAAAAAAAAAAAAAAGAGGGGAAGAGAGGAAGAGATAGAAGAGAAATAAAAAAAATGAAAAGGAGGAGAATGCACTGAACACAAAGGAGGGATTGAAGGCTATAATGAAGAAAAGGTAAGAAAAAAAAACGCGTGATGCAGAACAGATAGGAGGAGAGAGACGGGGGGGGGTAACTGAAGGAGCTGCATTGTTGCTCTCAGGTTCAGACTTGTCTTCCTGTCCTATCCCTCTTCAGTATCATCTCTTCCCAAAAGCCAAAGGTCCTTGTGTAAACACCTTCGCACAATGCCATAGGACCAATCCTTCACATCAGCCTAAAGCCCTCATCAAATAGCCTTAAGCCCTCAGAGATCTTCCAAATGGCTTCTAGACCACAAGCATCTCCCTGTGGTTTCGCCTTTTCTGTCCCTTTGCCTGAACAAAAGCAAAGCAAATGAGTTGCAGATTCCAAGGCATTCCGAGAGTTCTCAAAGACGGTAACCGCAACACATGGACCTGAGTTCTCCACCCGGCTCCAAAGAAGTGTACCTTTGGTATAATATTGCATTGTTTTCTCCAGCCTGTGACATCACAGCGCGCTGGTTATTTTCCTGGCTCTGCGGTCGTCTTAAAGAGCCTCTGAGTGACGCACTAGAGGTCAATCGAGTGAATGCACTAGCCCATCCAAAGCATCCAAAACTCCTAATGATCCAGAATACAGACGCCAAATACTGAATGTCATTCAGCAGTTCAGCTTCTCAACCCCTAAATATCCATTTCACACACTCATCTGTCATGAACTGACCCTGGAGCTGTAGTTAGACAGACAGTCAGTGTGGTGTGCAGCAGAAACGGCGCCGGTACGCAGGCTCTCCTGAGATTGCTTTCATTAGCAGGTCTGCTGATTTCGTGTTGGTAATAAAAGCCCTCTGGCCCCAAGGCTAACGCAGGCTTTGGTAAATATATCCACGGTCCCACTGACACAGATTTTTAACATGCTAAAACTGAGAGCATGCCAGCTCTGATGCATTTCCCATTCTCTGCCTGTCTGGGTGGCAGGGAAAGAACTGGACCTCTGGTTGGTGTGTGGTTGCAGCGGAAGTTTGATAGTGCCAGTGATTTTCAGAAAAATGAAAACATAAGATAACAGACATGCGTCCAATGGGCAAGTTAGTAAGAGTGAAGATCAGAGGAACAAAATACGAGAGCAGAGGCTGGAGCTGAGAACATATTTGAAACATATTAATTATCTTTCCTGTGGAAACTAAAATGTTCTCTTCTCTGGTTTGGGGCACCTTATAAAGATTAAAAAGAAAAAAAAAGACTTCAAGAAACGGTAAACAGAAAAAGGCAATACACTGGATTAAATTCAGACCTTACACTAAAGCCATGCTGAAATGACGTCTATCTCCAAAACAGCGATAAAAGCAGAATGTTTAGGAGCTGGAGATTCTAAAATAGAACAATCTGGAAAAACCTTCGAGTCCTGCAAAGCAAACATTCTAAAACCCCCTTCTCTGGAACAATCTGCCTTTTCCTGTACCTTTAAAGTCGCTCTGCTTATTCAGTTAATAAATTGCTGGATAATTAACTGACTACATGTATTACTTGTGGTAAAGTAAGATTGATTTTGGTCCCCAAGGGTTGCGTTCGATTGTGATCGAGTGTTGTGGCGTTACCATACCTCTGCCGTGGGAGGCAGTACAGTGGACTCCAGACTGCTGATGGTGCTCTGGAGGAGATTGATGGCATCTTGACAGTTACTGGTCAGCTGCTCCACTCTCTGTCAGAAGGTATGGGTATAAATGAAAAAAAATCCAAACACAGAGGAACAATAGCATATGAAAGCTCTCTAAACCACAGAGCATTTTTAGAATAAGTTAGCTGCATACTTCAAGATAGATATTACAAAATATGGTGCAAGAAGTTGATGAAACCAAAATGAGTCATCAGCAAACATGATGATGATGATGATGATGATGAGGATGAGGATGAGGATGATGATGATGATGTGAAGGGTTGTGTCTCACCGTTCGGAAGCCGATCCAGCTGATGTGTGAGAAAGGGAAGGTTCCATCAAATTCTGCGGGGAGCTGGGAGATATCCACATGTTTGTGTAGAGACTTCAAAGACGTCAGCAGTTCCACCTGACGAACAGCCAGAAAGAGAAAGAGAAAGAGTCAGAGTGAATACAGACTCCACTCACGTTCTGCCTGTGAGGCAGAATCAGAGATCACTATATGTGGGACTAGAGCTGTGTCTACAGTCTCAGCAAACACAGCTCTACATCAGATGTAATGAGTAAAGAAAACATGAGAACAAGATAGAAAACTAAAGCCGGGAAAGAAGTGATCTTTCAAAATTAAGTCTTATGTTTCACGCATGCGCTGTTGGGGAGACAGAGTTAACTGAATCTGTGATTTACTGACCAGAGTTATTTTGTTTGCCCTGTGCAGTCAGTTAACTTGTTTCGAGGTTCATTCATTTTTGTCATTACCCAGTTAACAGACTGACGACCGACCGCACTTTGACTATTTGTCATATGGCGTAAACAAAACTAAACAGGACTCGCGGCGTTATCTGGGTGTCGTGTTGAGGAGATCTGGGCCGTGCTTGAGCTGAGCACGTCCTCAATAACCTGCACTCGGTTTCACTCAGTGGGACTTTCAGCCAAGACACTCAGGCCTAGGTTTTAAAATAGCCCCAGACTCTCCAAGTGCAAAGGCAAAACAGTGTGAACCAAGGACAACTCCCAAACAGAATCAGTGTCATGGACTAAGCTGTCGTTCCAATTTATATATATATATTTTTTTTTTTTTTTTTCTGAGGTACAGTTCATCTGCAGTGCACATTTCTGGACACATTAAACGTTACGGTTCGGCTTGAAGCGAAGGCAAACCTTGAAGTGTTGAAAAACGTGTCTGCTCGTATCCTTCTGTTTAAGGTCATCGCTCTTATTTATGTTTAAGGTTTTGCTGTCTCAATGTCAACAAACCTCCCATCACCCCCTATGCTTGGAGACAAATCTTGGCGCCAGTTCTTGCCGGCATGTATGAGGGACTGATTCAGTGCACGGGTGAAGATGAGGAGGAGAGTGTGCGTCTCTTACCTGGATGGAGGATGGCTTATCCAAGCGTAAAGCCAGATCTCTATCGGCCAACAGCAGTACAGTGTGAATGCAGCCAGGCATGGTGTCCTGTGTTTAACAGACAAACAAACAAAAGAAAGGGGGAACAAATTAACTTGAGTGGCCTTCTGAGGGTGCAGGACGGAAAAAAACAAAACAAAAAAAAACACAAGTTAATATTAAAGAGAGGAGTAGCAGCTACTGGAGGGAGTGAAAACCAACATTAATGTACGCTTTTAGCCCGACGTTTGCACGACGACAACAAGGCTCTTTGAAGTAAAGTTTCAATGCCTTTCACAGAATCTCACAGTCCAGTAATATGCACTCATATAATACCCTTTCATATTTCAAGAGTCAATAAAAGACTGGTTTTAGTCTTTGTAATAAAAGTCAGACGCTCTGTAACAAAAGGGAAAAAAAAAAGACAAGTCGCAGCAGCGTGTTCATGACATCGTCTTTGATGGACTCACTTTCTTTTTCCTCCTTTTCTTTGTTTTTCATTGACGGTTGGGGAAAAGAAAACACAAGTGTTCGTCGTCTGTCTTGCTTTCGTCCACAACAGAGTAAGTCCTAACCAATCATAACAATAAAGTAAAACTTCTGTGGTACAAGTTCTAAAACCAGCCCTGCCGGAGCGTGACAATAGCCTGTTTATGTCTGTAATATGTCACGGGCACATATGTCGGCATACGTATTAACCGCTCTCATTCTTTCGTTGGTTTACAGAGGGCTGATGGTACAGCTTCTCCGAGTGCTGCTTACAGTGTGTTTGTTTGAAAAGTAAACCAAATGAAAATGATACACGTGTAGTGTATCACAGTCCCTGGTGTCTCCTCGTCGTGGCAGGACACATGAATCAAAAACCAAACAGATGCGAGATGGAGAGGATATGATAAATGTGTGGTTTGTTCTGAACAAACACAGCGGAGAATGAACAGAGGAGTTTGGGTGACTTCTTTGCAAAACTTCTTTACAAAACTTCTTTACAAACATAAGCATCATTGGAATCCAGTTAGTTGACTTCACACTCAATTCACTGACTGATGGACTGGTTGGTGGGTTGGTTGGTTGGTTGGTTCTCAAAATTTCAAAAACACCTATGATGAAGTTTAATGTAATCTATGGTCAGGCAATGTGAGACCTCCATAGTTGCATCTTCAGTGGGATTCCCACAGCGTGCCACAACATGGCATGTAATCCACTGCAAGCCCCGACACACACTGAGAGGGATGAGTTTAAATAAGGTACTTTGTATTCAGAAACAAACCTGGACTATGTTGCCTGGTGCGTCGAGTATTAAACGTATGTAAACACTCGTCGAAACCGACGACAGTTCGCTTCTCTGCACAAAGAGTCTTAATCAGATTAAACAAACCGAAAAGCACACACACTTTCTCTTCCTCTCTGTCTCTATCCCCTCCATTCATACAGACACAAAAACTCTGAGTCATCCCCACACTTTGGGATTTTTTGTGTTCTCGCTGTGACATGTCCAGGTGAATTTAGTCAAGAGATCAAATCTCTTACTGTCTATCTGCACAGGAAGCGCAGAGTCATCCATCTGTGATCAAACTACAAACAGCATAAAGCAACTGCAAACACAAAGCTCTTTCTATAGTTAGAGACACAACTACACAGACAAATCTGGTCTTGGTCGTTCTGTTTTGGCACCTGCATAAACTGTAAACTCACGATACAGAGGCTGGATTGACAGAAGGTGACAGAAACATAATTCACTTTCCGAACATCACATTTCTAAATTAATACAACGACTTGAGCTTAGGGCTTCTACGTGTGGGGCTTTGTTTGGCTTTGAAAGTCACAGCTTCCAAATACCTGGTGTTGCACGGCAACTGCCGCCAAGAGCTCACGTTATCTGCGCCATGATCAAGACAGCAGGAATCAAGGCGTCTAAATGGAACCCACATTGCTATTGTAGGCAAATCAATAGATGCAAAAAGAAAAAAGAAAAAAAAAACAAAACAAAACAATAGCCCAATCCAGTGCTGTGGTGGTCATGGTTTAAACTCATCAGAGAGGGGAGACAAGGCTCAGGGTGGTGGGGGGGGAGGGAGTGCAATGTCAGCTCAAAGAGGCTGTGATAAGATGATGATATCAGCAGCCATTGTGGAGCATTCAAAGAGAACCTCCAGTTTTTTTTCCCAGTGGGACAGTCGATCTTGAGAACGCATTCATTTAAAAACCATACGCTGCGGCAGCGGCTCTCTCTGCCATTGTTAGCACTGGCCCAGAATGGAGTGAAGGGCAAACACATACGCCCTTTACAGGGTGACATAGACAAACACACTCACCACACCCACACACACACAGATACACACGGACATAAACACACACACACACACACACACACACAGAACATCTATCATTCATGTTAAGAGCCATTCAGGACAACTATTTCAAATACTTTCTCCATCACCAAAAAGGGCTATGTAAAGAACTCATCTGTCAGAAGCGCTTTGTTACTTGGTAAGAATGATGTCAAGGTCATGTTGAAAGCATCATTTGTGTACTAAATTTACACCTGAATCTTATCTGTAAAACATCTAAATTCACGATATATTTATGAGGAAAGGCACTGTACCGTTCCATTTGACAGAAACAGGCGTGCAAGAAAAATAATTTAAAAAAAAAACCATCTTACATAACATCTTCCAGAAACTCCTACAAACCGCATAAACACATTATTTCCCTCCAGTGGAAAAGAGAACATCCTCCTGATTAGAAACACTCTGTAATTTGCTCTTTCTCACACACACACACACACACACACACACACACACACACACAGAGGTCTGTTTTGTGCACTTTTTTCCCCTCTCACCAAATCACAGGGTGTAATTGGCGTACCCATGGTTGGCATGCACTCGGTTGAGTCCTGAGCCAGGTGTTAGGTCACACAGGCCAAAGCTCCATCGTCCCTGGCATAAGCAACTCAGACATAATGAGGCACAGCCTTTCAGACAGAGGGTCAGAGATGGCAATGCTGTTACTGACTGCATACCCACAGGCGATCCCACAGGCTTTTGCTCCAAACCCTAATCCGGCACAAATGGCTCTGCTAATCGAATGATCATGTGGCCAGCAACAGCTGAGTCAGGTGAGTTCGTATGCGGACGCTGCATCTTGAGAGGAGGAGGGGGAGAAAGAGGAGGCAGTTTGTGCAGAGCCGATGGTACTATTCCCTGCGCTCTATAATCTGCAGTCCCTCTCATAAATCATAAATCACATTAATGCTATACAGCTCTTCATTTGGATTTGCTAGAAGTCACCCTCTGTCTTCTGTGTGTCTTGAGTACATAATTCTTACTTCTCATATTCAGTGAGAGTTGTTTTTTGGGGGGGTTTTTTGGTTCTGACAGCTCATTAAAAATTCCAGTGAAAGAAATACCAGTGTGACAGTCCAGGTTTATATTTGGAATTCCTTCCTCCGCAGATGTTTAAAGCACGTCAGAGCTTCAGATCCGGATTTATGACTAATGTACATTCCAGTGTAATATCCGCGGAGTGTGTCAATGGAAGCGTGCTTACCTGGAGGACATTAAATGCTTTAAAGAGGGCAGGAACAGGTGAACACCTGCGGGCGTCGACCAGAACAGTCAAACCCAGAGCGCGAACATCCTTCCTGTAACACACACACACACACACACACACACACAGGTAGAGCATGTGTCATCGGCCGTTTGTATCATCATCTTTAGAAGAGTGTGGTGTGAAACATACACTCCCAGTTAACTCCTAACACCCTTCTGTGTGTGACCAGGCCTGATCATACGCTTAATCAGCAAGGGTTACTTAACAGGACAGATATCTACTTGCTCAAGAGGTGAAGCACTCCTGAAAGTTACTAACAACTGCAGATCTATTGGAGCCATGGCCATTTTGTTCATATTTGTTGAGAATGGCCTATCTCCTTCTGCTTCGCCAACCACTGCAGTACGTTAATAACAGTAGAATGACAAAGACAGAGGACACAGTTACGCTCCTTACCTGAGTATGGTGCAGAAGTAGACCATAATACGCACTAGCTCGCCACTGTTGCAGCTCGGGTTCAACCAAATCGTGTGTCTCGTTGTCACGGTTACCAGCGCATGCCCAGATTTATCTCTCGTGCCTGACAAAATTTCAGTAACGTTGTAATTCTGCTATAGGAATGCTCACAGAAGAGTCACTCAGCCACAGCCATCACAGCAGTGTTCACAGAAACATCATTCAAATTTGTCTTTAACTTTATTCTAGCCCTTACAGGCACCCAAACCTTCATAACCGAGTTGCACATATATGTATACCGTATACTGACTAGTGCCATCTGACTGGAGAGTTGAGGGCCTTACCTGGCAGACAGAGCACTCCTGATCTTAGCACTTCTGCGTTGACGTTGTGGACTTGGCTGAAGACAGGTTGGCTCTTCAGAGACATGGACACCTGAGGGTCAAGCTGTCTCGTTGCAGAGGAGACCGATGCGTGACGCCGATCTTCTGACGGATTGGAGCCCGCGTGACAAAGACACAAGACGAAAAATTAGAGAAAACAATTTAAAACACATGTATGTACATGCACACACACACACACACATACACACACACACACACACATACGCCTCTCACGAGTGCAAAAACAAGTTCCCACAAATCCATTCAGTGCAATGTATTATGTCATCCACGTTTACCTGATTAACTAATTTCTGTCAGACCCTTTTGTTCTCCGCCTGCAGGTAGAATGAACAGTCATCATATCTGACTAACTTTTCCGTTCGCCTTGGTGCCATGTTAAGCAATTAATATTACGCGATAGTATAGCAACGTCGAAAACACATGAGAGCGGAGCCTAGCAACCTTTTAGGCTTACCCAGTGCTGACCAGACTGTCTACAGGCTCAGGCAAACTGAAGGTCTTTGTCTGGACTGAAATCTTCAAAAGTCTTCAAAATGCCTCACTCCAAGCGTGAACAAGTGCACAGAACACCCTAAACTCTACAAGTCTGTGTTTCTCAAGCAAAAAAGGAATCACAAGAATGAACAGCAATGAGATCTACATTCTCTGAATGAGTCCTGTAACACACACACACACAAACATCCCGAAGGGAAGTTTGTGCCAAATCAGTACCATTCTGTGGCTAGACTCAACTTCAAAATCGCAGACTGTAGGTCAATCCACATCATTCTGTGTGTGGACTGGCGTGCCAGAATCCTAGAACCGACGAAAATCTGTGAGCCGTGACGGCGCGACGGAGGTGCACGGAAAACGCTTGCGGAGATCGATAAAAAATCTCCCACTTATACTGCCCAGCTTTACTGCTGCAGTATCTCTGAGATCAAAAGCAGATGAGAGAGGGAGCAGGGAATTCCAAATGTTGATACGTGCTCGTAAAACAGCTTACGGCGGCACAAGGAAAACAGGGATAAATCGTTCTGAGACATGATCTCGCTGAGGCCGCCGTATTTCAAGTAGGATTTGTGCTTCCGAGACGTGAGCGGATTTAACCGGAATGTTACTCCTGACACAGATAACGCACCGGCGAATGTGAAAAATAGGAGCTCCATTAAACGTTTTACACTCATTGTAGGTGCTCTTGGCCTGGCCTGTCTCCACTTCATTTCACCTCCTGTCAGAACTGGCTCAGTCTGTTAAAAGCTAACACTGTCAGCACTTTCCTCCTCTCTGGGAGTCCCAAGGAGATCAGGGGAGCAGAGGAGGAGCAAACAGAAAAGGGGGGTGCAGAGGAGCGTGTTTGGGTTCAGTAGAATGCTCTCCTCTGTGTAAGAGGGCGAATACGATGGAACCCGCAGGCCGGAGCCTCTGTCTGCCTCGTCTTCTGCGTTTTCCCTGTCTCTTTCCCCTCACCCCGTCACACATGTTTTCACACGATTTGACGTGTAGCCTGCAGCATCAGGCTGCACCTCTCGGGATTCACATAACACACAGCCAACTCAAATGAGTAGGGAATCCATATGAGTATAAATCCATATGGCAGACTTCACACTCTCTTAAATGACACAATAACACAGAGAGAGAGAGAGACAGAGAGTGAGCAAGAGACTAAGGGAGAGAGAGAGAGAGAAACAGAGAGAGAAACAGAGAGAGAGAGAAAGAAAGTATGTGTTTATACTACCCTGTGCATTTGTGTGTGTATGTGTGTGTGTGTGTGTGTGTGATGAAGATCACTCGTCAGCAAATGGATCATTTGCCAAAGTCGTGTGTTAGCACTCCGTCCAAGCTGTCAGGCTTTCTATTCTCTTGTGGAAAAACTCTACCTGATGTGTGTTCTACTGGCTAAAGGCATCTGTCAAAGCCATTCCTGCCCAGTTCACAGACTGTATTGTCATTAAATGAACTGCTTTTAACGCTAACACCGACTATAAATCACATACTAAAATAGCTCTCCAGAAATAAACCTTTTCTGAAAGCCAGCAGAATTACTTACACCAAAGAAACATTCAGGACATTTTTCCCCTCTCTCTCTCTCTCTCTCTCTCAGACAATTTAAACTTGTTGTCTAGATTTAAATGCCACTACGATAAAAAAAAATAAATAAATAAAAAAATACAACACATGCCACTAGACAAATTTCACTCTAATCCATGATTAAATATTCATTTAAAAAAAAAACCCGAATCCTTAGAAAACATAGAAATGCCACCCACCTGGAGAGCGTCAAAATCCACAACAGACACAGCGCACAGAATCCCCTTTAATTCACCGCTCGCATCTTTCACCTATTCCGAGACACCTTGGAATGCCCCTCCCCCCCTCGCTCTCTCTCAATGCCTTGACTGTGTAACCTTACCTACCCCACAGCTGCACAGCTCCATTCACATCCGAACCACCCAGTCATCAAAACACGGATAGTACACATCTACGCTGCTCAGGAACAATATAATGTGCACACCCAGACCATATGCATGTGTGTAGCACAGTATTATGAATTAGGAAGGGTAAAAAAAAAAA
This sequence comes from Chanos chanos, assembly GCF_902362185.1. Taxonomy (NCBI): domain Eukaryota; kingdom Metazoa; phylum Chordata; class Actinopteri; order Gonorynchiformes; family Chanidae; genus Chanos; species Chanos chanos. The sequence goes on along the minus strand of NC_044496.1, from coordinate 5,359,590 downwards.
AAAAAAAAGAGAAAAACTCACCAGGCATGGAGTAAACATTGTCCAATCCCAAGTTTAAAAAAAAAAAAAAAACCCACAACAAATCCAAAAATGCATTCAAAACAAGTCATATTGGATTACCAAAACACTCCTGCCCTTATGATTCACAGAAGTTAAAGTGTCTTCCATCTTTCATTCCTTCCGTCTCCTTCCAAATTGGATTTAAATCTTGGTCAGCACTGGACATCTTTCAGTTGAAATGTTCATCAAAAAAATTTGAAAAACAACCGCAAAAAAACGTCTAGAGGCCTCAATATGACCTGTTAGAACTGAGTCTGTCTTTGTAAAAAATATGTAGCTTAAGCAGAAACAGGCCTTAGCATTTACTTGTTTTTATTTTTTTTCCCCCTTCCTCAGACTGAGGAGAAAACCTGCTCTCTCTCTCTCTCTCTCACTGTGTCATGGGTCGTATGAGATCGGTTTGTATCCTGCCAGTCGCCTGACGCCAGAGGCTTCAGTCCAGTGACAGGATTCAGTTTCGAACCAAAGAGAAAGGAAGTGTGCTAATCATAAGGTAAATATATCAGGTGGACGGAGCACTAGATGAATGGCTAAAATATAGCTTGATTATGCCAAAGCTAACTTCTCCTGTAACCATGGAGACAGTTAGTACAACAACAAGCTAAGTGCAGTCAGGTACAGTTAAATATATGTACTATATAGAAAAAGTCTCAACAGTTGGGGGGGGGGGGGGGGTGAAAATAAAGAAGTACAAAGACCAAAAAAAAGAAAAGAAAAGAAAGAAAATCAAGCAGCACAAAACAGAGGCAAAAAAAGAAACTGTGATAAAGATGGTCAGAGTACGGTCAAAGAGTGATGGATTAGCATTACCGTGAGTGATGACAGCAGGATGAAGCAATGAAGGAGCAGGACAAGAAAGGAGTGAACAAGGAAGAGAGAGAGGAGGTGGAGAGAAGCATGTGGTTGAACCTAGTCTTAGGGAGGAACTGAAGGCCAAATGCAGCAGCTGAGTTGAGGTCACATAGGATTAAAAGGGTAAAAACAGGGAGTTAAGCAAGAGAACTGTTCTGAAAGGAGATGGACAGTTGCTTGACAGGGAAAGAATAAAGGGACGTGTAAGGGGTTCTGGACTGGAGGAACTGAAGACTACCTTGTCGTTGCTGTTGCTGTAGCTCCACGACTGCTGGTTGATCTGGGTGCTCTGAGGAACCATTAACATGGAGCATGACCTCAGACTCAGAGCTTTTCTCCTTTAGCCTCTTGCTCTCCTCCTCTTTCTCATCCTCTGTTCTCTCCTGTGTTCCACCAGTGGCGTTTGGAACGTCCTCTCCCTCTGCGTGTGTGTTTCGATTCTGTGTGCCTGGGTGTTCTGAGTTTGTGTGTCCATTTGGAATCACCCTGTCCTGGTCCCGGATAACGTCTACGCTTTGAGAGCTTGTTGAATCTGTGCTGGTGTTGTGTTGGCTGGCACCTACGCATACCTGCCCATCGTTTACGAGACAGCCTGGCTCTACAACCTCGCTCTTCGACCCCGAATTCACACTCACATTCTGTTCCACCTGCCCTTCATCTAACTTTTCTTCCACATCTTTCTTCCCCTCCACCTCTCCTTCTTCTGTTTTTCTTTCTGTCTTTTGGACCTCTGAATCTGTCTCCTTGCTTTCTGCCTTCTCAAACATAACTGCTGTACTCAGAGTTGAAGGTCCCTCCTCCTGAACTGTCACTAATGTCTTTATGGGCATGGCCTCTGACAGACCTGTTTGATCGGTTTCCTCACCCTTTTTACTGGCATCACATTTTTCGGTTGCCAAGCTCCTGCTCTCCCTTTCTCCCTCCATCTCTTTCTCTCCCTGCTCCTCAGAACGTGTCTCTGCCTCTACCACAGCTGGAGTTACTCCTTCTGTCTGGCCTCCGACCACTTTCTGTCTCTACCTCTCTCTTTGTCTCTATTTCAGCCTCTCCCTCCATTTCTCTCTCTGACTGGCTCTCTAACCCTGGCCCTGTCCTCTGCTGACCCTGCTGGTTAGCTGTAACCTGACCCTCTGCAGGGGCCTGGGAGACAGAGGCATAGTCTACCTGCTCCGTCTGCAGGGCCCCTGAGCCCAGTCTACGTTCCTCACCGCTGTCGCTGGGGCTGTTTTCACTGGTCAAAGTCAAACATTCTGACGGGACAAGAGGATTAACCTGCTCAGTCGTGGTGTGTGGCTGGGTCTGACCTTCGGTGCTCTCTGACTGCATGCCTGTTTGTTCCCGCGGAGACTCGGTCATAGCTACGTGCTCAGTGTCAGACGGTGGATTCTGGTCCACCTTATCAAGACAACCTGCAAGGCTGCACTCTGCCTCAACTCTGACCTCACCTTTAAGTTCAGATTCAACGTTGATCTGCGAGCATTTTTCAGACTCGTCTATCATAGACTCCATCTCCCCTGCCGAAACCTGGTCGGACTCCTCTGTCACTGACATGTTAGCTACAGGAGTCTGAGGGAAATCTTTCAACCCCTCAACGTCTGTCTGCGACACACTGCTAGTGTTGTTCGAATCAGATGGTACTGGAGCCTCAGCATCAGACACACACGCTCTCTCAGACACATGCGACACACTGTCAGAGGAAGCTGTACCTTCCAAACAGGTGGGCTCTGTCCGGTCTGATGGCAGCTGTTGGCCCTTTGTCTCTGTTGGGGAAGTGGGGGTTAAAATCACAGGCTGAAAGGGGTCATTCAGACTTTCTTGGATTAGCATGTTGCACACCATGGTCTGGGAGCAGGCGCTGCCTTTCAGGGGACCTTCGGTGGATACGGGTTTCGGCTGAGTAAGCCCGGAAGTTCGTGGTTTGTGTAGGTTCCTGTAGTTCATGCTTATAGACTGTGTCAGAGAGCCTTTTTGTGGAGAAAAGCGTGGCAATGTGATCTCCGCTAGCTCCACATACTCGCCCTCTGAGTCCTCAGCATCAGCGCTGCTTGAGCTCCTCCCACTGGTATCCTTATTGGACTGTTCTAGAGCAGGGAGAACCTTAACCCCTTTGTTATTATCCTCAGCCTCCCCTAACTGGACTGTCGAAGTGTCAATCAAAAGCCCCTGATCAGTGGGCTCTGGAGGACTGTCATTCTCCTCTGTTTCAGAGTCTCTCTCTTCTCCCTCCCCATCCCCATTCATAGTCCCAATAGTCCCAATTCCAGGCGTGATGGCTTTGGGCCTGCTGATGAACTCCGGGTGCACCACGTCCTCCCAGGGCACTCGGAAGATGTTGCTGTCCGTGGACAGGAGGCAGTGCTCCAACGCGGAGGCGCCTCCACGTTCTCGGTTGATCGAGTCTAGCCAGGCCATAGTGAAGATAGAAGTGTAGGCTAGCTCTGGCACTTCCAGTTCTTCAACATACTGGCCGTTCAATGCCAGGCATTTGACGATGATACGCGGTGGGCTCTTCGGTGTCGGCGCCACCTGCAGGTAGAAGTCTCCAGGCTGCAGGACACGCTTGTCCAGTGCGGACAGCTGGATTATGACCTTCTCATGGACACACAGTGGCCAACCCTCGTGACGGAATAGGTAGCCACAGTACGGGAACTGTATGGGAAACAAAAGAGAAAGACAGGACAGAGGTGTTACAAGTTGGTTTTTTGATTGTTGTTAGAAGCACAGTGCTGATCTGTTAACAGTTCTGTAGCATTGTGTTACAGTCCTTGGAGCAGACACCAGGTTAAGTGTGGGAAGCTTTTGCATGCATGCTACCGAATTTCAAGAGACATAATTACTGCATCATATGATTCTACAAAAGAATATGAAAATATTAGACTCGAAGGAATCGCAAAGGATTTCACAAAGGACTTCTTAAACGTAATGGGGCAGCTTGTTTACCTAAATTAGCCGTCCATTTCTTTTGGCTGCAGAAGATGCTAAAAAAGCCATTGTAAACTGAAACAATGTAAAATTCAGAGGAAAACCAAGAAAAGAACAGTGCCTCTGCATTCTTCTGATTCTTAAAATGGTTCAATGTTATACTTCAAAAAGAAAAAACAAAACAAAACAAAAACAAACAAACAAACAAACAAACAAAAACCTCGAGGAAGAACACAGTGTACCACATGATCTTTCACACGCTTAGTTCTTCCTGTAACATAATCATGGCACAATGTGCTATTTTCTCTGCTCATGTATTTACAAAGAAGCTGATGTATTTACAAAACAGATGCCTATCACCATTATACAGACAACACAGCTGAGATCAAACCTGATAGAACGCTACTGGTACCACGTGTTCAATCAGATCTGCTGTAGATGATCAGGATGGTAATGCATCAAGAGTGTGATCAAAGACATAAGTCAGGTCACATTTTTAAAGTGTTTCTGGGATGCCATCCAGTTTATACATTATGGTGGATAACAAGATTAAAAGTTCACAGGACCTCTCAGAGCTGGATAATGGAAAGGCATGCAAAGGGGACATTTTAAGTTGATTCAAGGAGCTCTGGACAGTGTGAGAGAATGAACAATAATGCCATTTATAACAAAACTGTCCCAGTGAAAAAACAGAAAGACCATCTTTCTCCTCTTATTTAAGTGAATGATGGCTTGACTTAGCTCCCAGCTCGGCCTGTCTGCCACACTGCATTGACCGTGGCAGTAGAAACTAGCTTTGCTTCTTTACACGGTAAACAAACGGAAAAACCAAAACAACTCTCACCGTTCCACGATTCAGTCAGTCATACCATATTATCTGGTCATGGTCTGCTTCAGACAGTGAAACTGTCCTGTTTTGTAACTTGATGCAAACGGGGCCATGAAAGATCTAAAGGACGAAATGAATATTCCCTGGCTGCTTGACTCTGGATTGCCAAAATTGACCCATTTCCTTTGAAAAGGAGCCCCTGAAATAGTCTGAGGAGGAAGAGGGCTAGTCTGTCCTTGGGTTGAGGTTATGAGGGTGGGTGAAAAGGCTTTTTATTCGCCGAAACCCCGGCTTCTGTTTCCCATTACCCTCCCGCTCACCACCACTCAGGCCATCAAACCACGAAGCTCAACTGAAAAGACGGGAGATCCTGACCGCGGTGAGTAGCTCCTCTGACACCAGGTGCAATTCTTGGCCGATTTTCCCACAGTGCTCACAAGTATGGCTAAACACACACACACACACACACACACACACACACACAGCAGCAGCACCAGCAGCACTAGCAAGGGGGGGGTGTGTCAACAAACCAGTGTCAAATGATTTCCGCCTGAAGGTCACCTTTCAAGCCGCACACCGGAACAAATAACTCGGCTCATTCCTAGACTCCTCCGTGAGACTGTGGGGGCATCCGCGGAGCATCTGACTGCACGGAGCCTCACAGACTATTCCTTTGTGCTCCTCTGTTTCTCGGAGCCGCTGAGTGAATGGGGGGCCAGGAAAGGAGGAGAGAGGACAAGTTCCTCCGGCCTGTCTGCTATCAACGCCATCACGGCCAGTGAACCCTGTCCTTTTCCCTGTCTCAGGTTCACTGGTTTTGCTGACTTACTCTCAGCATTAAAAACAAGGCCTGTGAAAGACTTCAGGTTTTGGACAGAACCAAGGTTCCTGTGTCACTGAATCCGAACAAAAGAGGCAGAGAACTCAAAGCTTCACAAACGTCAGTTCCCATCCACTTTCATCAAACATGCTATTAGCATGTCTAAGCTTTCTCTTTTTTTTCTCCCCCAATCCTCTGACACTAATCAGCCTGTCAGAGACAGAAAACTCCATCTGTCCTTAAACCCATGATGGCTTTGTTGTAGTTATGTGGCTAAGAGCTGAACTAAGGGAACGCAGGTAAATGAACTGACCCGAATGTCTTCACAGGACTAAAAGACCAGTAAACACGTGGCTTTTCTCTCGTTTTCTCTCTCTTTGACTGCCTGAATGAGCTCATCCAGTCTATTCAAGTACCAAATCCTCAGAGTGCTTGTAGGGTGACACCTTAGCCAATGGAAGAGGCCTGAGTTAAAGAGATAGGGTGTCACGCACTCTGTTCTCCTCTCAGGCTGATGAAAGGCTAGCCGCCGACAGCGCTCGTCAGCGACAGAAAACAGCAATCTTTTTTAAAGGTTGTCCTTTGAAAGAAATGTGCTTTATAGTTCATTAAAAGTGCATTATTCCTGCTGAGTTGCCCTCTCTCCCCTTGTAAAGCAACGAACAAGGACAGGCACACACACACACACAAACACATAAACACGACACGCATGGACAGATCCTTAAAGAGGGCCGAAGGAGAGTAGCTGTGTTTACAACAACTGTTCAGTAAATCTTCTCCGTGTCAAGTGGATGGTATATAAATATACATATGGTTATCTGCTCGACATGGCTGTGGATACAGCCCAAACTTGTTAGAGCGTAAGGGGCTAGCGACTGAAGCATGCGGTCCAGACAACTTGTGATAATTTGAATATTTGATATTCTAATATTCGCCCGCATAGACTGGTTGTACAGCTGTCTGCTCCTGAGAGTACATGGGGGAGCCTTAGGGGCTTCTTCTCAAATAACCAGAAGATAAACACAGTACTGTGGCAGGTCAAAGTCTTTTGTTCACATTCACGCTACGCCCACACGATGACTAATGGTAGAAACCACAGAGAGAGAGAAGTTCACCTAACCAAACAAGACACACAGTGCGGCAATCTCAAACGTGACAGAACACGACCTGAGACAGGGACAGGGGAAAGGGAGAGCTAGAGAAAAGAGGGAGAGAGAGAGAGAGATAGAGAGAGAGAGAGAGAGAGAGAGAGAGAGAAGGTCTAGGCACAGAGTGGGTGGCTGACTGTCCTGTCTTGTGACACACGGTGGGCATGCCTCAGGAGACAAACGCACCAGTAAAGAAAGAGAGAAAGTAGGGAGCGCATGTGACAGAGAGAGATAGATAGTGACTGAGCCGGATAAAGACACAGAGAGAGAGAGAGAGAGACTAAACTGTGAGAGAGTGAGAGAAAGACAAAAAAAACACGGATGAGACACTCACGCAAGCATCCTGCTGGATACTCTGAAGGATGTGTTTTGCGGGGACCAAGAAGTCGATGAGGTATTTGAGTCCGTCTCCACGGTATGTCGTCTCGACGACGTCGAACACCTGGCAGAGCACGGTGGCAGCGGTCGCCTCAAAAGGGGGGTAAAGCGCTGACAGCGTGCTCTGGATACAGTTGTCCAGAGATTCAGAGTCCTGTAGAGGAAAAAAATATGTACATATGTTCAACTTCAAATCTATACATCTAGCCAGCGGAGCACTCTCCAATCCAGTTTCATAACTTTGATTGATTGATTACAGTCAAAGATATGAAAAAAGCTTTCAACTACACTCATTTCATTCAACTACACTCAATTCATTCATCATTACCCTTAAATGAATGAATGCATATTTCATATACATATATACATATACGTACAAACACATATCAGAGATTCAGAGCACAAGCGAAAACACATGTTAAACTCAATATGTTTAGCAGAAGACACACTCTGTATTCAACTGAAACACCGCTGTTCCATGATTAAAATTCGAAGATATGAATCAAAGTCATTCTTAGTTTTCATCTGCACTAAAATGGTTGCATTCATTCATCATTACCGTCAAATCAACGGACACATACTCTCAGTCCAATGCAATATTATGGATTTATGGTAAACAGAACAGTTTTGGAAAAAAACAAAAAAACCTCAACTCTGTCAGCATGCTATGGTGCCACCAGTCAAACCAGGGCACAGCTGATCCCCAGAGCAGATCCTGAAACATGCAGTCAACAGTAAAGACCCACTGTACCGATACACAAACACACACACACGCACACCCACTCACACAATCACAACATACACACATACCAAAGAGAGCCCGAGACAACAGTATGACCAAACCTTCTGTTGACACTTAGACAGACTCTTCTGTTCTCAGCCCTAAATGAGAGGGCAGATGCACGGTGGTCTCTTTAATTGGGCTGTGTAGGCAAAAGCCCAAGAGAAGACAGAGACCCCCAGTGAAACGTGACTCCATCAGGCTTGTAGAGGAGCAGTAGGCCAAAGCCTGCTAAAAATATCAGCCCTGACTAGTCAAGAGAACACTGACCACTGAGTTTAGTGCTTATATCATGGCCAGTCTTTTCAGGGAACTTGTTTTTCTCAGCTTAAGGACACGAACAGTCTCTTTGACTCTTTGCCTATTAGTGCTGTCCCGTTTTGATCTTGACATCTTGGCCTTTTCTCCAGATTTCTTGACAACAACCCCCCCCCCCCCCCCCCCCCCTCTGTCTGACAGTTGAAGCAGGGTGGAAGGGGGTTAGTCTTTGCCCTAAATAGAGGAGTCCCTTGGGACGCTAGTAACCCAATGAGAATTTCAGCTGTCTGACATGGAGACCGTATTGCTAGCAGGGGTCCGTGCTTAGTTACCCCAATACTGGGGCTACAAAGCTCCTCTCAAACTGCCCCAATCTCATTCAGCCACCCACCCACTCACCCACAACACACACACACATACACAAACACACACACACACACACACACACTCACACCCACACTCACACAAACCAAATCAAGATTCAGCTTTGGAGACACACATACATACAAGATGAATCTCAGACAATTTACCTGCTAATGAAACCAATCTCTCTGAAACAGCCCTGCTAATCCATGCATCTATCTCACGGAATCTGCCCAACAACTGGCTTAGCCACAAAGCAGCTAGACACTCATTAATGACACCTGTTCTATTGAAGTCACTAAAGTAATGCACCCTAAAGGAGCTGCCACATCTAAACTGTCACGCCCAAGACACATACACACACACACACACACACATACACACACACCCCTCCCACAGACATACACATCCACACACATACAACTCCTCCTACTCTTCCAGCGTCAAAGCATTATCTGTCAAATATAGCGCCTGTCTCGACAACAAACTTGTCAGTAACAGTTGAACAGAATCTGACATTTGAAGTGTGCGGTAGTGTTTTCTGCAGGGTGAGGGATTAGATTCAGTGTAATATTACAGGATTCTCAGGTTTAGGAGAGGTCCGGGGGATCGGCCAAGGATCACATGAGCTAACAAAGGACCTATGAGAACAGCAGCATCTTCACTGGGAAAAAGAAAAAAAAAAAAAGGAAGAAAAACAACAACAACAACATGAGGCGCAGCTGCGGGATCTGTTTCAGCGCTGCAGGTGTGGATGTGTAAATGTCCCAGTTCTACCATCTGTGAGTCTTACTGGACAAACAAACACTGTAAAAGATCCAGCATCTGGAAAGAGTTTTCAGCATTAAAAGAAGAAGAAGAAGAAGAAATTACAGGCCAATATAAAGTGTGTTTATATTCGTATGTGTCGGTATCTAAATATATAGAGCACACAGATGGGCACACACACACACACGCGCACACGCACATGCACACACACGCATGCACACACACACGCACACACACACGCATACACACACACGCGCACACACACACACACAAGCGCATTCTTGCTCAATTGACTGCTGTGTTATTGTTTATCCTCATTGTTGATGTGATACATTTGAAAAAAGACCATTTAAAATATTATAACAGACAGACAGTCTTATATGGGGAAGACTAAAAATAAAACTGAGACTCTGCACCTCTTCACCTCTTGGGATGTTTTTTTTTTTTTCTTTTGGACTGACAATGGAGAAATGTGCATATAGCATTGTGGTATTTTCCTACATTCCCTTTCACAAGCATGAGGGCCAGTGTAGCCATGTTACTGAGGCCCTGGCCCTGCAGGTGTCTTAAGAAAAGAGAGACGGAGGGAGACAGCCATGAAAATGCAGACGCCACACTGACAGATAAGCCAGACTGTGTGACCGAGCGCACAGGCAACAATGAGTCTGCCCTATCTTTTGTACGCAGTGTTCTATCAATACAGGCTATACACACACCGGCAGGCTTCTCTCTCAAACACACACACACACACACACACACACACACACACACACGCTTGTATACACACAGACGCTCTTATATCCTCTCTGATCAACGTTTAGACATGAAAAATCAATTTAGGCCAATGGGTTATCAATTAACAACAATGGTTAAAAAAGGGTAAGTTAATCATTTACAGAGTTAAACACCGAGGAGATAAGTAGAATCGGCATTTCCTGTAGACGAGGAAAAGAAATATTTTCATTTGGTTAAAGGGAGGAAGCAATTTAGGCTTGACCAGTCGTGGTCTCCAAAGCTGAATCTTGATTTGGTTTGTGTGAGTGTGTGTGAGTGTGTGTGTTTGTCTGTGTGTTTTATTATTTCAGATGGCTGAGCTGTATGAGAGTATAACACATGCACACACATACGCAGATTATTTCTCAGGATGTATGAGTTACATGACTGACGTGTTTATAAGGCAAATTAACTCTGATTAGCCTGGGACAGACGGACACACACATATACACACGCACATGCGCACACACACACACACACACACACACACACACACACACACCGATGTCTGTGTACTGACTCAATTCAGAGGAACGGATTACAGATAGGGGACAGAGACATAGAGATGCTGTTGTTTGCCTCAAGATATAATGTCTGTCTTATTCAGAATCTCCCCCTCCTGCACACAGCACTGATCTATATCTGAACCCTTCAATAAACAAGTTCATATCCCCCCTCCGACTGTTTTCTCTTTCTCTCCCTGCAACCATTCCCATATGGAGCAGCGGTCCAGTGCTGGACCCATATGTGATGTAAATTAGAGATGCATTACACTAAATGGGTTTAGATCCCCACACTGCCTCATGCTAAAATCTCCTCTGTTTGATGGTGAGGTAAATGTTTATCCAAACTCATCGGAAATGTACCGCTGGCCCTCATCCATGTTATTTAGATGTCCGACGCTCAGGCAGAAGGTAATTTAAAATCTTGGTCACACTACACAAATTCCACTATGCCGTTTGCTGAGGGGTGGGTGGGGCTTGGGGGCTGGAGGGAGGCAGAGGCATGAGAAAACAGTTGGAATCGGGCTGTAAATCTCTTTGGAAACGCATAAGAGGAGTTTTCTTTCTTTCTTTTTTCCCCTTTTTTATTTATTTATTTATTTTTGTCCATCTAAAGCAGTCCTGTGTGAGATGCCAACAAAGTATCCATCCCAGTCTGAGAGCCTCCCCCCCCCCGTCCAGTGGGATTAGACCCCATGGCCCACCCAGGGCCTACAGCCTGCTGAATTATGCATCTGATCATTAGCCCCCTGTAGCCCTCCCCTTTCCCCCCCCCCCCCCCCCCCCCCACACCCCCACACCCGCACCAATTTAAAGCCCACACTGTACCAGTCACACTGACCTAATGTACTCCCACTGACAGCCTGAATGGCTGCACGCTAACAGTCACGTCCTATTAGCACGTCAGATTCACAACGCTGTGCTAACGTAGATGCAACGTTTCAGAGGCGCGTTCACTGTTCAGTCGTATCATGACTGGCTTGTCTAATGTCACGGTTTTGGAAGAAAGCCTGTCCTGATGGTGTTTTTCAGTCATAACTTCTGTGGCCAGGGAAAAGGTATTTGAGTTAATACCCCAGGAAGGAAGAGGGATCAATATGTGCCCTCCCCTCCAGAAAGGGTGCGAAAGCAAACATCCTCACAAGAAAGGAAAATATAGGCTACAACATTCTTTCTTTTTGTCTACCTATTATGTAGATCATAGCTTGCTCTCTCTCTCTCTCTCTGCTCTGGGCATCCTACTGCAGTAAATACACAGTGCATAGCCCCAGGTCTGCACTCACTAATTTTAGTAGACAAGTGTCCCAGACTAAAAGAAAGGAAAGCGGGATTTGGAGTGGCTTTCCAGCAGGCTGCTTAATATTCTCCAGATTTGAAAGGCCACACAGCCAGCCATCTTTCTCTCTTTTTCTCTCATTCTTTATTTTTTTTTTTTCTTCTTTTTTTTTCCTAAGGCTTTAGCAAGACAAGTTTGAAAAATCTGGGCCGTGTCCACAATGGTATCATTCTGTAGAGTGTTGTAGCCATGCCTACGGGGTAAACATGCTTACTGCTTTATGAGACTATGGGAAACTGTGCATTTGTGGTGTGTATGTGTACGTGTAAGTGTAAGTGTATGCTTATGTGTGTGCGTGGGAGAGAGAGAGAGAGACAGACAGAGAGAGAGAGAGAGAGAGAGAGAGAGAGAGTAGAGTAAATGTGTATGTGTCTTCCAGTTTCTCAATATAAGAGAGATTCTCTGAGCATTAAGTTGTGACTCCATGTCCTTTGTGAATGCACAGTGGATACTGTATTCCCTTTGTGAAACTAAAACACATCTGACAAACACGTATCCTCACACAAAACGAGAGGCTGTCCCTTTGAAAGTGTCTTACAGGTGATTTGAGCCCTGCTGAGTTGTGTTGGTGAATGCGTTCATTAATGATAATGCTCACGTCAGGGTGAACACAGGATACACAGCCTTAATCAAACATCTGTCCTTTTAACCAGCCAGCCTGTGGTGGTGTACAGACAATATTAGATTACTTAACTAAGCCTTTCTTTTTCTCTCTAGGCTGCACTCTCTTCAATGAATAATCAATTGCATCTGTTCCCAAGGGTGCTATGGTTCTCCTAGAAAACATTTTAGCGACTTTTAAAGTACGTTGGGGGCTGGGTGTGGGTGTGGGTGTGGGTGTGCAAGAGACACAGAGAGAGAGAGAGAGAGAGGAGATGCAAAAGGGTTTGCTAAACATCAATACCAAACCAATACTCAAATTCACAAAATGTACAGCATCCTTAATAAAGTTACTTGTGAAAGTATCACATGTTTGGTGATATGATCTAACAATGGTTAGGTCTATTTCACACCATAATCCAGATTTACCCAATGAAAGAGCCAATTTTGTTGCTGATATATTCTAAATGATATATTCTAACTAATATACTCTGTAGAACCCTCCACCCTTAGCCTAGCTAGACAGTACTGCACTGCCCCCCAGAAAAGCGGCTGTTCAGTTTTCAGAATAGTGGCTTGGTTGGGTATGACTGTGCAACAACATATGACAAGTTGTTAATAAACCGCGGTCAGAGTTTCACCTTGTTTACAAGATTATTAAAGCAAACTTTGTGTGTGTGTGTGTGTGTGTTTGTGTGCGGGGGAGTGGTGATGCCCAGCAGTTCTGAGGTAACAAGACACACAAACACACACACACACACAAACACACATTCATTCCCTCTAACATGTGGGCGTAGGCCACCAGAGACCTGACCTTTCACACTAACACGAGTGACAGAATGGGCCAGCTGTCCATTTGTAAGACAACTACCAGCAGAGAGAGAGAGAGAGAGAGAGAGAGAGAGTGAGAGAAAGCATGCAATGGCAATAAAAAAGAGATAGTGTGTTGCCATCATTTGTCTAAACTCTACTGATCATTCACCGTGTAAAAACGGTTGGGAAGATGGAAACTGAGCAAAATAGTAGTACATCACAATGATTACAACAGCAGCATACACCATACAGCCTCAAAGAGACTCAAAATCCAACACAGCACAGCAAAGCTGATAGAAACAGATAAGAAGAAAAACAGTTTGTTTCTGACCCTCTTCCTGAAGGGTGAAACAGATGCTGCCTTTTCTCCCACCTCTCCAGGTCCTCCAGCATCCACATCAAAAGGCTGATGAGTTTCCGTTTTCTCACTGACTAACGACCGCTCTTCCTGCCCAGCACGTCAAGTCCACCTGAAACATCACTCTTACCATCAAATATAGCACACGGGCCAGAAAAACAACCCGTCCAGGAAATATTTATCCATCCCCAAAAAAAAAAAACCCTTCACATGACAAATGATGTCTGTATTTAGAATTTTTTCCAAGAATCCGAATTTTCCAAAAAAGCCAGTTCAGGAGATCGATCTGGGGGAAAGGTTGAATACAAATTAAGTGCGTGTTACTGTTGAGCATTTTAATACCAGTTTTAGAAAGGGCGTCCAATAAGTTCAACAGGAAACTCAGAACAATGTGGTTTGCTGCTGAAAACACGAACACAAGGACAACACTTTGGGAGGTTTACCTTTTAAGAGGTTGTAGATCAATCTGAACTAAAAAAAAAAGGAACAAAAACAGCAACACTAATAACACGCCATTGGTCTTGTGTTTTAAGCAGGTCATAATATGAATGAGTCCAACGTGATTATGCTTCAGTCAAAGGTAACAGAGCGTCCCTTAGTTACATAACTTATTAAGAAATAAAAGCTTAATCTCTGTTGAAGCAGCATATTCACATTACAATCTCCAGCAGTGACGGCAGAATTGTGAAATATCACATTCCTGGTGTGAATGAAGCAGAGAATAACTGAGTGTGAGAGAGGCCTTCAGAGAGTGTGACGAGGCAGATGGTAACAGGGAGTTTTAAGATTGAGAAATTTAAGTCAGACATTCCTAAAGCAATCAAACCCTTGTGCATGCACACACACACACACACTTATATGCACACACACACACACACACACACACACACACACACACACACACACACACACAGACATACATCCACAAGTCCTGACTGTTCAAGCCCTGGGCCCGGGCTCTACAAACACTCTGTAAACCTTTTGAGAGGGCAGCCCATCCTGCCCAAACACACTACCTACACTTACTGACTGATAAGAGAGAGAGAGACAGAGAGAGAGACACTTACTGACTGATAAGTGAGAGAGAGAGAGAGAGAGAGAGAGAGAGAGAGAGAGAGAGAGAGACACTTACTGACTGATAAGTAAGAGACAGAGAAAGAATCATGTTACACTCAGAAAAAAATACTTAAAATAATGGAATTGTCACATTCCCAAGACTCCCAAACACGTCTGCCTTCTTGATTCTCAATGATGGTCACACTGCTCTCAAACCATAGATGTAATTCTAGGCAGTCTAGAAGAGCTGTTCTTAGAATGTTTTCACAGATCTAACAATTCTAGAACCATCCATCAGAACCCCGCACAGCCAACAGTGGCGGCCGTTAGCATGGTGCTCCCCTGCTGAGTGTGAGGTGTGGAAGCAGTACTCCTTTATAATCTACTGATGGGACAACACTTGCCACTGCTCCCCTGCTGATTTGCCCCTGTAAACAACAGGCTGTGACATGCAGGAGACAAAAGGAGAGAGGGGAGAGCCTTTCTCACGCATACTACTGTCCTACACCAACCTTACCCTCCGCCATGCGGCACGCACAACCTTCAAATGTGCGTCGTCAAAGGTGTTTGAAGTTTGGGCCAGTTTAGGCTGTGATAGTCTCTGCTCCGTGTGGAGAAAAGGGCACTTTCTCTCTCAGAGGAAGCCCTGGATTATTTCTGATACTGCTGACGGTGCACAGAGAAAAGAAATAAAATGTATACAGCTGCAATCTAAATCCTGCTGCCCACACAAAGAAAACATATATCAGCACAACCAAGGCTTTCCAGTGTTCAGGCTCCCTTCTGTATTTGGCCATAGGTCAGTACTGCTGACACCGCCAACCAACGGACAACATGTGGCATAGTTAACATACTGTTCATGGTGAAGTCTACAGTGAAGTGACTAATAAGAACTTGAGGTTTTTTTTTTTAATTTAAAGTCCTCAAACAGACTCTTTTTCAGCTAGGTCACTTTCTCTGAAGAACAGATGAAGCGGTGATATCTGTAAGAAGTAAATCATAATTACAGTGATTAGCCTAATTCCTTAGATAAGGACACATATCCCTCCGAATATGCAAATGAGCCATTGACGGTGAAGGACACTTTATTCTGACTGAAGAGAGTCAAGCTGAAGTCAAGCTGATTCGTACAGTCATTTAAATCGAACACAGATGTGTCAGACGTGGGGATTCTACAGCACGGAGCTCTGAATTGTCCTT